>NW_010136002.1:0-45952 GCF_000699245.1 Pterocles gutturalis | reverse complement strand
ATGCTACCAGACAAGAGAACATTTCTAGACTACAGGAGCTGATATATCCAAGGGTCTGTGCAGCTCCAGGAAACTAGAAGTCTAGCTACAATTTGGCCCTAGAGCAGTTTGCCTGCAGATGTTACTCTAGAGTTGCTGTAGCTTCTGGGGCTGTAAATGTCCCTGGAGTCATTCCAGCCCTGCACTTTTGCCTGCCATAGTCTGTATGGATGGTCCCAGGACAGCATACTTTTAGGTTGCACCAGAGCTCTAGGTTAATTAATCTGTTAAGGAATTAAATAAATAAAATGTCAGAAAATGTAGTTAGCACATAAACTTCAAAATTTACCCGTGTTTCATTGGGAGTTTAATCAAAAGTGACACATTTGCAAAATCTTTCCTTTTCAAAAACTGGCTTTTTATAATGAAAAAGCGTTCCAGCTCGTTACATGCAGTCAGATCTAGATGGAGGAATACCTTCAAGAAAGTATAGTAATAATGTAAAGCATGAAGATGTATAAAATTCATCAGTTTCTTTTGTAATATGTTGTAGTAAGTCCACAGTTAAAATTTTAATTTTACACTTTATTTAACTTTGTATGACTTAAGTTTCCTACAGTAGTTTGTTTATCTGGTACGTCAAAGAGCCTTTTAATATCTAGCATTTTCTGTCTTTGAAGGTACTTGATGCTGTAATCGTCTCCTCTTGATCTTCTTTCCAGTAGTGTAAATTGATCAAGTTCCTTAAAGTGTCTTTGCTATAACAGGTTTTGTTCACAATGAAGAAAAAATTATTTCAGATTGATGGAAAACATTTTTATCAATGTCACTTTCTTATGAATGACTCTTTAACAGGTATCTGTCATATGACATATACTGAAAAAAATATTTTCCTTCTTTCAATGATCCAGTTCAGTACCAATGAAATCAGTTGGTGAGGCTTTACTTTCTTTCTGCATTCACAGTGAAGCATTCAAAGAACTGTCAGAAAGTAAATCTGGGTTTTAGGCACCACTTTTCCCACCCTGTTATTAACCCAGGTCATGTCTAACAACATAAAAGATTTAAGTGATTGGCCTTCTTGTTTTCTTCACCCTTAGAAACCCAAGTTTCCAGTTGAGATACCGAAGGTTTGAGAATCAAAGGAAAACTGACAATATCTGCAAAGATGTCAACCATATCAACATTAGAGTAACTCTACTTCTACTGATTTTTCTAGGTATAAAGATTTGGCTGATACAGCAGCAGGAGAGAAGAAGTTGTCTGCCAAGGAGAAATGTCGTCTTGTTCTTCAGCAGTGTAAATTACAAGGCTGGCAGGTTTGTGATCTACAAAGCAATTAAAATATCGTTCTTTAAACAAGCTAGCTGAGTCATTTCCATTGTGGCAAGCCACCAGATCCTTTGCAGCGGTATATTCTTTTGACATTTAATATATGCTTTGGGATAGACTCAAACTGATTTTCTGCATTTTCCAGCATACAAGTAGCTGTGATCATTGTGTCAAAAAATCAGTGTATTCTTGTGGGAAGGAAAAGATTTCAGTTATGCATGTACACTACGTAAATTTGAATCCAGGTTTTTAAAGGTATCTGGTGTACAGATTTTAGTGGTTGAATGGTTTATGAATTAAAAAAAAAAAAAATAACAACTCTGCACATTGTCTTTATGCAAAATCCTATGCTAAAATACTATACTGTTAGAACACGGGAGACCCAAAACAACTGCTTAGGACTTCTCCGCATGCTGAGTCAGAGATAGACCAAAGTACCTAGAGTTGCTGTATATCAAGTAAAGTAAAAATTAATAAGCCAAACACTGAACTGGAAGCTCTCAACTTCCTATCCCATCTCTTTACCCTATTTAATCTTCACCGGCATGAGGATTGCAAGGTGGATGTCTCCATTTGTACAGAATACTCAGTCATCTCCTTTGGGTAGCTTTGTAATAGAGCAGGACTGATATCTTTAACATATGCAATTTCTAAAGAAAATGGTATTTCCCTGCACACTATATAAGCTATTGTACAGAAAGGAAGCTTTCTGTGACTTAACATATAGAGCATTCTCCCAGGCAGTGTGAGCTTCAGATTCAGGTCTTTTCCCAGCCTAGGAGGACTGAAGTCTATTCAACAAGAGAGCATCCAGACCAGTTTCAGGGACAAGTATGAAGTTTAGGGACTGGACAGTGGCTATGGCACTCCTATAGTCTGCTTTGGGGACGTTAGTTTAAAGAAACAGGTTAACAGAGGTCTTCTAATTCTTGTGTGACCTCTAAGGATTAGGATGCCCAGAAAAAGTTTCTGCAACTGTCTGTGAAGGGCAAGGACTATGTTGGACTTTGTGCTATGGGTGTTTCTCAGTGGCCCAGATTCCTTAGTTATAATAGGAAAAAAGGTAGGCCCCTCGCTAGGTAGGGAGCACACGTGCATGATCACCTGCACTTGGATACATAAGATTTTTTTCCGTGGTCAAAATAATGTTTAAGTCCCCTCTTAGTCACTAAAGTAAGTAGTTGGCACATACAGCCCCACCCCCTCAATAGCAAAGAGCAGAAAGATGGACCCTGAAAAAGTTAACATTAAAATGGACTTGATTTCCCTACTCAGGTTTCTTTTTTTTCCCTACTCAGGTTTCTTAAGCCAGCTCTGGGGTATATTCTGCATCCTTGCCACAAGATTCCCTATAAAAAACAGTCATTAACATTTAGAAAATGTACCTTCACTTACAAATACCTGAAGCTGAGAGTGCCCCTAACCTTCAGAACTTGCGTGGGGCTACAGGCTTGACACTGAGTGAAAGCTGTGTAACAGTAATTGCATATTGTGCTCCAGTCACAAAACACAGAGCAGGATGCCTATGGAGTTTATTTCCCTAAGAGCCAGTAACAGCATTACAGCACGAAAAAAAGCAATTTATTGTCGGTGAAAGCCTACAGCTCAAAACTAGTGGGTCAGTCGTGATTGGCATTTGAAAACAAGCCTGAAACCTTGAAAGACAAAAGGAAATTGCAGAACAGAATCCCTCCCTCATGCAGGGGACTGGAGCTTGTGATCTCAAACAGATTTTAGATGTTCTGACTCCAGAATCTCATTAACACCATGAAAAGTCAGGTGTGCAAAACTACAGCAATATATAATGCATTGTCCTTCAAACCAGAAAGGAATAAAACTCTAGAGATGATGAGAAGTTAAATAGGAGGGTTTGGTGGTGAGAGTTGTCGTTCAGTGACTAAGAAGTACATGGCAACAGACTAAGCTGAAAGGAACAAGGTCTGAAAAAATTAGTGACCTTCTCCTTACACTTTCTTCAAGACACAGAGAGCTATGACAAACAGATGGGAAGATGATGATAATGGAAGAAAAATCTAGGAGAAAATGCATTCTAAGTCCAGACAATTACTTACAGACAAATGCCCAGTGAATAACACTTTTACACCAACATGTTTTGTATAGGTGATACAAAACCATATACCCAACTATCAACAGCAGTGACTAATGTCTGTGTCACATCATCTCTCTCTCTCAATTATCTTCTTGATTCGTTTGACTAATTGTGAAAGTTGAACTTTAAATGACAATCTAAATGAGGAAGCTTATACAATCTGCAGTTGTCATGGATGCCCTCTATGGTCTTACAGCAGAGGATTCTGAAAAAAGAAGAAAAAATTTAAAAGGGAGAAGGAGGGGGAAGAAAGGGAAGGAAGAGCAATTAGGAACCCAGGGTGATGTCAGCTAGCAAAGAGAGAGGAAAGGAGTAATCTGTAGTACATCACTAAAAATCATCCAAGAAGTAGGGGGTTACACATATAACTAGTTTATTCAGCCACTGTTGCCAGCAGTAACTACTTCAAATGAGTCACTGCTGGAACTGAAAATCTATTTGATGCAGGGGTTCATGAATAAGTCAAAAAATGTCTTCCCCAACACTGTTACCTGCACTTCCCTGAAGTGCTGTTGCAGATTCGGGTAGATAAATTGACCAAAAAAATAGATATCTAAAATATCCACATCAAAGATGATGACATTTAGGAGAAAGCAACACACATCTGAAATCAATCTCCTGCTTATATGTCATCATCAGAGGATGAGGTTGCCAATAAACTCCACAGCAGAAGGGGAAAAAGAAAGATCTGGACCTTATAGCTGAGTGAATCTGGATGATACTTTATTTAACCTACTTCTGATAATGTACCTTAAATATCTCATTTTGTGGAAGGTGATATTAACTTGGGATAGGGGAAAGTAAATGTGCATTCTGAAGTGAGACCCCAAAAATTAGTAAAGAAAATTGTTTCTTTGTATTTATTTCCTTCTTGACAAATTATCTTTTCTTTCTTACATAAGTTATGTTTGGACAGTGTTTTATTAACCAACAAAACAAAAAAAAACCCAGAACCTACTCAGAGAACAAGTTCTTTCTCCCCCTGTAAGTACTGCAGTCTGTCTGAAAATGGAGAACAAGTACAGAAGATCCAATACCAGAATCCAATTTTGGTTTATTTTCTACTATTTAGTAGAGCATAAGAGCAAACACTATCAGCTAGCCAACGTCTGGAGCTTGAGTCAGCAGCTTCTGTGTTAGAAGAAAGTATTTATTAGGGAAGTGTTGATAGGTTTATGAAATGTTGCTGTTACTTGGGTAAGCTGAGCTGGAGATAACTAAACTAGGACAATAAAATAGCTGTTTCATTGAAGCAGGCATACCATGCAGTTTCAGTCACGCACTTAGCTTAACTACTGAAATTATAAAAGTACAGAGCTATTAATGAAAGGCAGTTTTTGCATCCTGACTCTGTGCACCACCTAGATAAGGTGTTCTTTCAGTTTAAATATATACTTGATCATGACAAGCTTAGCTACTTGCTGTGACTTTTAAGCATACCCAGTGTAAGAGAAAATCAGATTTCTAAATCAAAACAAACCATTTCTACTCCAGACAGAATGAAAGTAATAGACTTGTTTAACCTCTGGAGAAGTCAGTGAGAGTTTTGTTATTAATGATAGAAGGAGCAAGATGATGTGTAGTAACTTCAGAGTCAAACTGAGTGGAACTCAGTGGAACTCAACTGCTCCATGTAAAGCAGGAGAATCTCCTGCCCTCCAGAACATCTGAAGGCCTTTACATTAGGAAACCCGCATTTTCAGTGCTGTGTTCATATATTGTCGTGCAGTGATGTATTAGCTAAGCAAAGCCTGCGATCCCAATAGCATGACTAGTTTGCAAGCATTATCATGCTTTGGGAGAAGTACAGGGCACAAACAGTCCTTGGCTTTTTTTTACTGACATAAGGAAACTCATTCGTTTGGATTATCAGTCCTCACGCTGTTAAGCTTGCAAATATAAATTCAATAAAGAAGAGTTAGCTCATAGCTTACTGAGCTTTCTCAACAAAACTTGGAGCTTTTAATTTTGTTTAGCTAAGGTCAGTGGTCTGCAATTAACCCTTCTCAGTTCGGATAGAGTTTGCCGAAATGCAAACAACTTGTATTATACCAGAAGTAAAACAACACATAAATGTAATTTGCTCTTGCTATGCAGTACAAGCAAAGGCCAGACTTCACTAAAAGTGAATCTCCAGCCTTTGACTACTAGAAGTGCTTGTCTGGTTAAAATATAGGAATCCTTAAAAATGTCTAATAAATGCTTTGTCTTAGTTTACCTTTCCAATTTTTAGCCTGCTTCTTCTAATCCACAAAGATTCCTTCTTGTCAGTAGCCTTCAGTTCGGAACACAAGAGATCACTCATTTTGGAAAGAGTAAGACGAGTCTTAAATTTGAGTGGGATGATCCAAAGACTCATCAGATATGAAATAAGCAATACAGAAAAGTCAGAATGTTTTCGTGAGGCTCCAGTTCAGCATCAGACAGTTTCATGAGATAGACATTTTGTTAGTGCCAGGTCACGTTTTTACAACTACAGACACTGCTGGGGTTGTTCAAGGAGCCTGAAGTGTTCCTGGAGAGATCATCCTTGCCAGTGTGGAGCTATATTATTAAACTTCTTCCACTCAAAAAGAATGTTAAAACAGAGAATAAGTCCTCAATAATGGGAAATCCCAGAAGTCCCTCTAGAGATTTTAAATTCTTCTAACACTTCTAGAACTGCAGAAAGAAAAGGAAGAGTCTGACCCACAGTTCTTAACAGTCAGAAAGAGAACCATATTTCATTACTGACCTACAGGTGTTTCATTTATTGTATTTGATACAGCTGTCTTTAAGTATTTTTTATTTTAATATATTGATATACAATATTAGCATAGCAGAGTCCTTTTTGGGGAAACTATATTTACGATTAAATAGAAGAGTATAGAATGTAAGTGGCATATGATTAAATTAGATAAATGAGCAGAAGTATACATACATATGTAAATTGTGTGCTTAGTTCAGAGAGACTTTTAAGTTATTTTTAAACAGAACTGTTTATTTTGGCTTAAAATGAAAGAGGTCATGCTATACTGAAATACAAATTACTTTGTACATGCTATGATAAAGTACTAGAGTACTTTGCAAGCACTGTAATATATAAGGGATTCTTAACTCTTTTTTTCTCTCAAGTAGGAGAACTTTGAGTACTCATAAACTGTATGCCAGTTTATTCATTTGTCATTTAGCGATTTTAACTGTGCTGGAAGTCAATGTTCCTTTTTGTTTCTAATATCTTATTTTTAAGAGTCATTTTTCTTTTAGGCAATTTTAAAATTGAGTAAATTATGAAGATCATATTAAAAAAAACACCTATCCCAGGAGAACTTTCCAGAGTAATGGTAAATGAGTAAGACACGAGTGTCTATATTTCCCTTATACTTTGAATTATGTCAGCAAAATTACTTTGTCCCATTATATCACCAATATTCTTGGAAATAATTTGCTTGTAGCAGAAGTCACCACAGACTGAGTTTGGACCTCACCAGGGCTACCAAAATGCTGGCCTGGGTCAGCCGCCACCTGCAAGATTTCTCAGCTATTTCATACCACACAGTACCAGTCCATCGTAGCCCCTTAGCCAGAGAATAGGATAGATAGCTCACCTTGACGTCAGAACACTCACAAGCTCTCAGTCTTTCAACACAGAGCTCTATTTTTGATTCCTATTTCTGTCTTTTTTTCTCTCTGGGATATATTTCTCCCTCTCTCCATCCACCTTTCAGGGTTTGCTTATGATTAAAGGTCTTGCAAATTCTTTATTTTATTTCTGATATCTTGTGCATGCAGATGTCTCAATCTCTCCAATCTGGATTTCATATCTGTCTCTCCTTCTGCTTCTCTCTCTCTTCTTCTCTCCCTCCCCTCTACACCTGTATTTGTATGTCTCTTCAAGGTTTTCTCTTGTTTTCTTCCCTTTTCTTCTTTTCTAGGTACTTCACTTCATATTTGGTCCCAGTGTTCATCTCTTATTAGTCTGGGTTTAGTTTTCCAGTCTCTTGCCTCAGGGTTTACTTTCTCTGCCATTGCTGTCACTGTTGCCTGTTGCCTATATTTCTCAGTTCACACAGAGACACTTTCATATTGATTTTTTTTTGGTGCTGTGTCTATTTCTAGAATTTTGATAGGTACAGTAAGTACAGAAATCCCATGAGGTAAAAGTGGGGTAGGATTTCCTCCAATGAGTATTGCATCTTGTATGTCCTGATCACTTCCTTTCCTGTAGGGCAGTCCTTTTTTGTCACTTCATGAATGCAAAGAGCTGTGAAATTTGTACAGGTTTTGTAAAAGGAACGACCATTTTTCTGCCCTTTCTCAGAGAGCTGAGTGACAGTTTTTCTCCCTAAAGTCCACCTCCTGACAAGTGCTTACATAAATGCTTGCTGTTGCTTGCATGCATGCTGGACTACTCACATACTTTATATTAAGGCCATACATAAGCTATGTGAAACTGTGGGTTTATTCAGTACATGCCATGGTGTGAGGTCAGTAGTTTGCCAGAGACCAAGAAGGACTCTTAAAATGTGTGAAGAAAAGCTAACAAATAAAGCAGAGAGAGTAAGGCTTTAGAAATAATATTTCAGTCCTTGTAAAAGATCAGTAGGCTGTAAATGTGTTTGTCGTTATAATGTTTTTGCAGACATATACCCAGCAAAAAGACACATTTTACAATAGTCTTAAGGCTTTTTTTCTACATTTCATTAATGCTCTGTGAAAATGTGTGTCATTGTGTAAAATATCATTAGATTATAGTTCTCTGTCTTTTGTAGGTAGCTATTTTGAAAGTACTGCCAGAAACACACAGCACTCCCACAAATTGCCTTTTTTTAAACTAAAGAACAGCTTTACAGATTCCCTTGACACCTATTAAGTGTGAGCTAATACTGCCTCCATGCCACCTACACACCATCTCAGCATCCATTCCATAGTTTTGAATGTCTGTACTTCTACATCCTACACCATTTATGTAAAAAAAAACAAAAAAAAAAAAAAAAAAGAGAGAGAGAGAAATAACAATTCCCTCCCATCCTTTCTCCTTCCTCCCAGGAAAAAAAAAAAAAAAAAGAAAAAAAAAAAAAAAAAAAAAAAAAAGGGAGGCTTTGGTAGTCATCAATGACAATTTTACTTAATCTTTAAAAAATGTGTCATTTTGAAAAATAACATTTAAAACCCTAATGCTTTTCTAATTAAAATAACTATGACTGTAATTCACAGATGGTTTACTTTTACAGGAGTCTGAATGACATTAAAATTTCAGACTCAGATGAGAGCACTTTGTAGTCCAGAACCTATTGAAAAGTGAGTGCTTTGGTGGAAGAACATTTTAACCTTTTTTTCCCCTAGGCGAGCAGGAAACGTTTTGTGATTAGAGAAAAGACCAGAATGAAGACAGGTGGCAGCCTCAAAATCTGTTTTGATATCTGGCATATGAAATTACAAAGTTTTTCAGCGCTATTGCTTTCACTGAACACCAGAACTGTACAGAGGGCAGTGAGACTAACTTGTTCTTGGTCAGCTTTAGAGGGTATCAGATTTAGTTCAGAGGCTGAGCTATACAGATTTCCAGCCATACTAACACAATCAAATGTGTTATAGCAGTTTCTTCTATACGTGCTTCTGTCTAGAGCTCTGTCTAGAGCTTCTGTCTAGACCTAGTATATGATGTAAAATCTATAAATATCTTTTATCCAACTGTAACAATGAATTTGTATTGACATTTAGTATTTCTTCATTCACTTAAAAATTGTAGCAGGCTTGTACTAATGAAGTTCTTAGGACAAGTGATGCCACAGTAACTTCATATATATTGTTCCTAGGGTGTAGGATGGGAGAAAAGAGCACGAATGCTTTGCATTAATGCTCTCGCTGGCTTCATGACTCTGCAATGCCAGACACTTGCAGCTAAACTGACCACAAACTTGAGCAGTTGTCTCGACTGTGATTTTGTGACTGCACACTGGAAAATAAATTGCAACTCAATGTTTAGTTAAGTCACAGATTTGAAATATAGCCTAGATGTTAATTGTGAGACTGATTGAGAATGGGGTTGTTAGTTTTGCCACAGGCATTACTGGTAATTGGGGTTTTTTTAAAGTTTTAAAATAAAACTTCGTCCTTTTTTCTGCTGTCAAAATACAATAATATTGCCCTAGTAGGAAGGAATGTTTCAGAGACTTCCAGTGAGGAAGTAAAGGGAGAAACAAACATTTTGAGGAATGGGGGGAAAGAGGCAGAAATGAGGAAAAAGTGGATGATTTGGCATAGGCCTGAGACAGAGGGGGAGAATAAAAGCTCCAATGTGATGCAAGAGGGTTTGAGGAAAGGAGAAGTGGAGTAAAAAGAGAAAATGTAATCAGAGTAGAAGAATGTAATTTTATTAAGTGTTGGTATCCAGGCTTTGGTTGTCTGAGAGCTACTCAGATACAAATGGTAATTATAATAACTACATGATAACTTAATTACAGTTAACCTTGTGAATAATAATTCAGTTATTCTTATAGAATAATTCTGGATTTAAGGTGATGTGAGCAAGAAGATGGAGGGTTTAGTAGCCAAAGCTAGTAATAAGGAAAGTTAAGTATGTGTTTTGACAAGATAGATGGAAAAAAATAGTTTGATGAGCAATGATGATAGAATTCACAGTGTTTAGTGACTGAGTGGATGTGCTGGGAGGAGTCAAGGTGGAGTTCTGGCATCCTGGAAGAACATTGAAGGTATGAACATAGAATACTTGATGGGAAGAGAGGAGAAAATTTAGATGGTTTGCTGGGAAAACATGAAAGTTTGCTTGTTCATAATACAGGATTAGATGTCTAAAAGAGAAGTAGATTTAAACTGAAGAAGAAAATTGTTGACCTATTTTTCTTAGAACTTTTTGATTAAATAAGAAGGAGAAGAAGTGGGGACAAAAGGAAAGATTCTTAAGGAAATTTAGCAAGCCCTGGGAAGGAAACAGATCCCAGAACAGATGATGGATGAAGAAGGAAGTTACCATGCTAAAACAACCAGACAAAGAGAGAATTTTGAAAGCACAGGAAGAAAAGTGAAAATTTTGTTGGAAGTCACCGGTCAAGAAAACGAGGATGAGAGTATGTCCCTAAAAGCAGCCTATAAGAACACAATGAGATCTCAGTGAGGTTGCCTCAGATGAATATGATATTAAAAATTGGAAGGCATCACTCAAGATAATCTATTAAGTAAATATAAAGACATCATTTTACCAGAGTAGCTACCATTGTAGAAATAGTATCTAGGAAAAGGTAATATTGTTCTGTAATAATAACTCCAATTTGTAAGCAGAAGGATTATTCCAGAGTAGATGGTCTGAATAGAAGAGCTACTCTGGAATTGTTAAGTTATACTAGTATTTGTGTAGCTGCACAGTTTCTAAAATAGCTGTTCCAGGCTTTTTCCACCATGCAAAGAAAGCTTGTTCCCTATTTATGAGTTTCTGCAATGGCAAGACAAGTCAAATGTGTTTTTTTATTACCTTGCCTTCACACACTTTGCAATAACACACAAAGGCCTATTTTATTGTGAAAAAAGATACTAATGGAAACTCCAGAATTAGACTTTTTAAAACATTTGATTCAAAATAGTTTCTCTGTAGAGAGAAGGGAAGCCAATGGACAAAAATGTGCCCCAGTCATTTTTGATTTTTGTTAATGGAATTTAGACATGATATATGTGTCCTGGTTTTCTGTAGTTCATCACTACCAGTGACATACGTCTGACAATAGTGTTTGGATTAAAAACAATTAGTTGAAAAGGTGTGATAATCTCTTGCTGATACCTGTCTCTGAGATCTATACTGAAAAAATAGAAGAGTGGAGGATGGTGCAATGAGAAGAGAATGAGTTGAGCACACAAACAAGAGTGGGAATGAATTTTTGCAATTTCAGACAGACTTGTATTAATTAATCTGTATGCCTATTAGCCATACACAATTAATAGGTAGAAGGAAGCTATACTCTTCATTGGGTGGCACATTTCTCTAGTACTGGTCCTTTTATTTATAAGAAGTGAAGGGAAATTTCTTCTACAGAATTCCTGAGAAGAAAATGTTGCAGGAAAATTCATTTTTTTCCCTTTTTTTTAGTTACTTACTGCTTTTAGAGTAGGTAGGTTGTGTGTGGTTTGGGGTTTTTTGAAGGCTATTAGAAAGGAATTCTTTTGAAGATTATACAGAAAAGAATTTTTAAGGATTGTTTCAGCATGTTCAGAAGCTATCAAAAGGAGTTCTGTTTTGGTCTCACTAGCTATTTTTTTCCTGTAAAGGGGAAGAGCATCTGATGATTGTTATTAGGACCCTCAAGAACCAGATGAGGTAAACCAAGCAACTAGTCAGCACCAGAATAAGCTTATACACTCAATCAATATTTAGGGGATTATTTTTCACGAATGAGTCCCTCTGACTTCTTAGGCTTGATTCTAAAAGGAGACCTGCAGCACATCTTCCGCAGGCAAGCCTGGGACTAGAATTCATAATTTTACTGGACATTAGGAGTCATTCTCATTAACGGCAGTGAGTTTCTCCCACTCTCCAACTTGGGCTAAATTCTTCCTTCTCCACAGATGGCAGCTGTCTGTTACCATTTTCTGCTCCACATGGGTTTATGGCTTGTCACCTTTCTTCTTGCCCACATCCCCCTGTTTTATAAAAGTTAAACGTTATTTTCTGTTATGTTGTCTAACAAACTAGTGTAATTACATTCAGAATGTAATTTTTTTTCCAGTCTGTGTTTAACTTGAAGATTGTAGTATCTTTTATGGATGTTTTTGGAACTGAAGGGGTACTGTGTGTCTGACAGCTTGCTCATCCTTTCCAAAGATGTCTTTTATTCAACCAAGTGATACTACGTCTCTGTACAAATATTGGCATTGCACTGTTCTTAAATTGCAGATCTCATCCCAACCCCTAGCTGGATTTTGTACGTATTATTGTTATATACCTGTCATGGTTTTGGCCTTTGTTGTTGATGGTGAAGGTTTCCCTGCTGTTTGCATTCTAGATAGGAGCTCGAAAAGTGTTCCTTAAGTACTGGCAAGCTGACCATCTCAACGATTTGTGCCTTCAGCTTCAGAAGAAAATTATAACCTGCCAAAAAGGTAACAATTACAGAAAAGTATTCCTGAGCTGTCACATTGTAACTGAGCAGTATATTGCATAACAAAAAAACTTTTATCCTTCTTGAAGAGTTTCTGTATTTTATACATTTATATGCAGACATATTTCTAGCTACCTACTTAATACTGATTTTTTGAGATGATACTAACAGTGGTGATGCTTGCACTTTCTCTATGTCAAGCATAATTATTTTATGACAAACTGTTGATTGTAATTGAAACTTAGGGGAACTTGAATGCTTCCTTTTTAAGGTATGTACAGTGATTTTGCAAGGCATTAGTATCACCTTTAACTTCTTGTTGCAAATCAAATAGAGTAACAACGATACAAAATTGCTGTGTGTTCAAATATATCATCAGTGAATACAAAGCTAATAATTTAATATATTTATCTGTCTTTATTTTTCCCCTTTTCTTACAGCTCTCATATTTGACAGTGCTCAGGTTTTATGTTTAGGCATTTTTCCCCCTTTTATGCCAACATTTTTACTAAGGTCACACTGACAATTTTTGGCACATTTTTAAAAGGAGGTATTATCCACTGCCGTCTGATTTCCTGTTACTTCTGTTCCATTTCCTATCAAAATCTCAAATAACTGATGAAAATGTGAATATTGTTTTGTTTGAAGAAGCTTCCTTCACACAATGCATTATTTATCTAATTGACTGATGTCTGCAACAATTTCCATTATCACTTTTTTAAAGGAAATTAAACAGACAAAGATTTATCTTGGAGGTTTTTTTTAGTCAGATACATAGTATTGCACACTTAAGAACATATAAATCCCTTTCATTTTAACTATCTATTCCTCACTGTGAGGGTCTAGTGAAAGAGAGGAAACCAAGAGAAAACTTGAAGCAAGTGGAATTGAAATCATGGCAGTTCAGGAATGGATGTGAAGAGTAACAGTTAACACAAGCCACAATTCAGCTGAGTGTATAACTTCTGCTTGATTTTTTGTGCAAATTACCCTGTTGTATTCACGCATTTAGAGAAGCAATAATGATTTATCCCCTTTCCCTTATCATGCTGACTTATCAAAAAAAGGACAGGATCCAATTTGCAAACAGGATTCTTTAGTGTAACCCTACACCAAAATGTAAAACATCCTCAGATATGTCCATGTTTTGCAGAGGTAATAGAAGAGACATGTGCCAAACTCTGCCCAAAGAATGAAGATAATATGTCTTCTTGTCTCCTTACAAAAATATTTGGTTTGTTTTTGCTTCTAGCTCTCCTTAATCAGGCTAACTTGAAAAGTGATTTTCACCAAAACTATGTGTTCAAACCTTTTATCAAAGCTATCATTCATCTGCATGTTTTTTATGGTCTGGGAAACCTGAGAAAATCAAGAACTTGCGTGAATAAAGAGTAGATAGACATCCATTTGACTATGCTAGCTCATTAAATAAGCTGCCTTTTGCAAACAGGTACAATTGTAAACTTGTAGAATTAGCATGCCAAAGAGCTCTGGCAGGTTGGGAATAGGATAGGGTACCTGTGCATTGTTCTTATATAACCCTGAAATTGTGTAGACTTTTAAACTGGGCTGGTGATGCTTAGTGAGTAATGCTGTTAGTGCTGATGCATATCCACATTTTTCTCCCCTCAGCATTTGCATCCAGAGGATGGAAGCTAAATTTCTCTTGACAGTGTATTGACTAATAGAAAAACTAGCCAATAATTTCTGTATCATGCTTAAAATCCTACAATATAGAATCATATACCCATATGAGGATTTAACTGGAAAACAGGTCTTGTCCAAAACTCTTACTAACTGTTTTTACCTCATTCTTACTAGCAAGTCCTTCAGCATTACCACAAATTTGGGGAAAACCAAAACAAACCAGATAAGTCTTTTTCTATTATACTGAAAGTTAACTTACACAGGGGAAAAGGAGTCAAACTAAAGTGAAAGCATGCGTAGAAAAGCTTATTTTAAAATGGATCTGTGAGTCTAGGGACTTTGCCATATTTTTTCACAGGTATGAGAACTACATATGGAAAGTTCTGACCTTATTGAATCATTAAGAAAATTGTACCTGTAGGAAAGTCCATCAGGCTGAAGTTCTTCCATTAGAGTTCATGTAGATTAGGAATTAACTATAATACATTGTATACACAACAGTTAATACAATACATTTCTCACATAACCCAGATCCATGGTCTACTTGAATTTCAGTTATTTGGATCTTTATCCTTAGATGAACTGTAAAGGAGTAGATATTATTCTGCCCTGTGGGTGCTAATCTCAATTATTTTAATTTGCGTAAGTGAGAATTATTTTATATCTACATAAATGAGGAGCAAGGTCAGAAGACAATCTTAGTACCCATACAGTAGTAGATGAAACTGAGCAGTAATTGTCTAGGCCATGAAAATTTCATTTCACAGCAGCTTTTGAGGTTATGAAATTGTTTTTTTGTTCTGTGTTGAACTGAAGACAAAATCTTTCCAATGTTCTCAAAGGGAAGGAAATGTGGTGAAATGTTCATCTGCTAATGAAAACCTAAACTACTCAGTTCAACCCTTTGTTGAAGCCAACCCTTTGTGACAAAACTTTGTTGAATGCTTCTTCAAAACATCTCAATTGTGATGAAAGTGCGTAGTTCGGAGCAGCTGTACAGACTTTACGTGCTATAGCTAGCTGTTCTGGGTACCATTTTACTGGGCTATCCTAGCAGGCTACTGTGCATTGTTCATGCCTGCTAACAATCCTACCAGATGACTGACCTCTGTATTTCCCTTCCGTAACCAACCTTAGTGGTGTTACTGACCCTTTTTTTTGTCAAGGTAAAAGTACACACAAACACGCACGTTTGTAAAAATGTTACTTTAAAGTACAGGCTTTTTTCCAAAGCTATCCAGGATTTGATGTTTAACCGTTTTTTCAGATACCCTATCTGCTCTGCAGCACATAAGTTGAAAGAAAATAGTGGATGTGAGGGAACAATTTTTTATTATTAAGCTCTTCTGAATTTTTCATACTTGTAAGCCATGAACTCTGATAATGTTCTATGCATGTATTCATTACCTTTGCAACAGCAACGTTATGAATTCAGACTCAGTAACGTGTATATCCAACATTAATCCTCTCGTAAAATTGTCAACAAATAACTGTCCTATTAGTTCCCTTTTCAACTAAATTGGGTAAGTGCATTAATGTTTTAGGGTTTGAAGAAGTCAGATTTTATAGAACGTAACTAAAGGGATTGAAAATGGCATGACTGGCTGTAATTATTAAAAAGTAAACTTTCAAAGTTGTCCATCATAAATAATCTCAAAGTACCTGAACTTGAATGTTTCCAAACCCAGTGAATTTTGGATAGGAGCAGTGTTAGTATCTTAAGGTTAATCTTTCTTACATTTCATCAGCTGGGCACTGACCATCTCTAAAAAAAAAAATCTTATTTTAAATATCTAATCAAGGACACAGAAGGTAGTAGAAAATAATTTACATTGCCCTGTTTTAGTTATTTATTTTATTTAATAACTTTTTACATTCATAGAAGACTACCTCTACCTTTCTCTGTTTGCATTTTTCCTTTAGATTAATTCAGCTTGACTCTTTGTCATTTGGTGTTGTTCTGCAGTGTTCCAGCTTAACTATGTTGTTAAAAAGACCTACTGCATTTTAGCATTTTTTACTTTCAAGTCTTAATATTAACATTTTCAATATTTTCCCCCAAACTCAAACCAACCTCTTATACAGGCTATTGCATGCTGACTTCACATATCAAAAACTTTGAGTGACCAGAACGAGAATAACCATAATAAGCAATAATAAAAATTGACCTATTTTTGATACATTTAAGATGATGTACTGAAAACCAACAATATTTCAAGTAACAGGTGAATCATTCTAAAACAGGTTCTTCCTTGTGAGGTACGCAGCCATTATTCCAGATCAGGAAAGAATCAGGATCTTGTGGAACTTCTAAGCCAAAAACATATACTGAGAGAACACTAATATCACCCTGTTGCCAGTGGTGTGGTTAATTTGGTGCCGAATTCATTGTGGCGAGGTCCCTGTGCCTTGTATTTCTGATCAGCTGAGTACTTCTGAAAATTCAGGGGACTAAGTGGTATTTAGGTTGAATAAAATTGGTTGTAATGAATGTACATACTTAGGAAAGTAGTACAGAAAGCTAGTATAGGACATACTCCAAAATGTTCCCCCAACATAAGTCTGACAAAGAGTGGAAAAATAGGCCTAATAGAGACATAAAGCTGATGCAATGCAGATGAAAATTTTAAACTGAAAAACGCAGACATGATGTGACAGATACATCTGAGAATTTTTCATTAAATCAATCTAATTTTTTTTGTAGAAAGAAAATAAGTAACAAAAGGGCTTTACGTCTTACTATGAAATCTTGTGTCAGTTTTGATTTTTTTTTTTAGGTACACTGAAATATTTAAAGCATTTTTTTAAGTTGACCAAAAGCAAACGAACATTTAATTCTTGCTTCATTCAATGCAACAATCATTTATTCAGGGTTTTATTTTGAAACAAATGATCTTTTGACCTTTGCAGTATAAACATATGCTTTCACAATCTGTAGCATACATCCAAGTTTCCAGTTGTAATGTAATAAAAAAAAATGTTCAGTGAAAATAAACATTTTAAGTTGTGGTAGCTCAAATTTATGAATGAATTTACTATCACTACTTTGTTTTAAGTACCGACTGTAGAAAACAGAGTTCCATTTTAGTAGGTTATTTATATGCTGTCGCATTTCTTTAGTTCTTTGTGTAAGACATTGACTGAACTTATTTGCTCATGTTTACGGCAGAACACTTATTAATATTAAGTTATTCGCTAATTAATTAGTTTTCTTGGGTCTATAATTTTTCCTTCTGTCATGGTAGTTGTAAGAGGATTTCTAGCTCGCCAGCGCTTGCTACAGAAGATGAGCATCAAACAGCAAGAGGTCACCTCAGTCAAAAGCTTCTTGCAGAATGCTGAGGATATGGGATTGAAAACATATGATGCCTTGGTTATTCAAAATGCTTCTGACATTGCTCGGGAAAACGACCGGCTCCGCAATGAGATGAATGCTGCTTACCACAGGGAAAAGTTAGAGGCTAGAAACAGACCAGAAGAAGGCCACAAAAGGTAAGATGAGGAAACATCTACTGTGAAGAATTAAAGCATTTATTCAGTTTTATTGATTTCCTTCCTTGCTTAGAAAGTCACAGAAATGAGTGAGGAATTGCAAGAGTATTCTTAAGTATATACTCAAATCAATGTTAGACACTATTTTTTACTGTATATCAGGTAATTAAGTACACGCCTTATATCCTATTCCAAGGACACTGAGCTTTACAGGAACTTATTCAAGTCACTGAGGCAATTATTTTTTTACAGAAATATTTTTTAGTTCTAAGATAAATAAACTTTCATCAAACCAAACAAACAAAAGAAAAAAATCCTCTAACTTAAAATTCCAACATTGGGAAATTGCCAAGGTAATGAAAAACAGCTAGGAAGGCGTTAGAATACTATAAAGTCTAGACTAAGAAATCCTAATTACACATTGAAATAGATAGATTGATTGTGAGGAGGATTCTTTCATCTTATTTAAAAATAGGCAAATGTTTTTTGTTTAAAACACGTCAGAATTTTCAGGAGTGCCTATTTTACAAATCCAACAAATGCTGGAGAGCCTTTCTCTAGGAACTGAGTCCCTGATCTCTTTTCTCTCAGACATCTGAAAGGGTAGCATTTGCAGTTAATAGGAATGTGTCTGTGACTTGCTGGATATATAAATGTTTCTTTTGCCATAGGAACTTAATTTTTGTCCAGAACAACTCCTTTTGCTTTCATTGTTTTTGTCAGTGACTTTTATTAAAGTGAAAATGGCAGAGCATCTGCTTAATTAGTTTCAAATATCCCAGTGATTACACATTGAAGGAAATGCATTTGTAAGAAAGACTGTAATTAAACATTACAGTGAAAACAAATTATCCACTGAGCACCATGCTTTCATCATTAGCTATTTCATTTACTACATGGGCAGCTGGCTATATCCTGTGTATGAATTCCAGCTCTGCTGGTGATTTGTCATGGAGAAATACAGCTTAAAAAAACCCAAAGCTCAGGGATTTGTTTGTAAATTGACAGTATAGACACCTTCTATATAAACATTATCACTCTAATTTACAAGGTTAACAAATTTTGATTTTTGGGGAAATAGAATGTTAGAAGAATTTTTGTTAAAAATCAGTTTGTTGGAAGCAGCTCATAACCATAATTTCTCAGTACCCAAAAGACAAAGAAAAAATTGGGATAAGTAAAACTCCAAAATTGTGATTGAAATAACTAGACATAATGTCATAATTAATATTATTAAAATAATAAATAATAATTAAGTTTAAACAGGAAGACGTATAGATATCTGGGTGGAATTGTCCAAGCAGCCAATGTAGCTGGTTAAAAAGGTCATCTAATATTTTAAAGATTTGCATTATCTAAATAGAATTTATAGTTGTCTTTTTAGAAAATAAAGATAAAGGCTCAGCATTTCCTGCCTCAGTAACTTTCTATTAAAATGGATTTCCCAGAAATTATCATTCAGATTGAAAACCCAGCTTTTGATTGTGTGTAACAATCAAAGTGTGAACAATGCATTCAGTGAATGTCTGATCAACAATATGAAACTGCCTTAAGGAAGGCTGCATTTGTGTGAAAAAGGGCCAGTGTCCTGATTTATCATGAAACAGGAAATGGAAGAAAGCTAGCAGCTTGATCTGGATTTGTTTGTCAGAAGATTACTACACACATCCCCTCGACACAGCAGGGGAGTTGTGAGATTGTTTACCAAAAAGCTGTTGTTATGTTTGCATGAACAGGTTCATTGTTATCTCTTGAATAATGCATCTGGGCTTCTTTTCTGTGTTTTCAGAGCTGAAGACAAGGGCGGGAAGGTCTCTGAGGACAGCTTTGCCGGCTGTCGAACGCCTAAACACTTTCATTCCAACTCTGTCCCTGTCCCCATGGCAGTGGATGGCTTGGTACATTCTGCTGCTGGATCATCCATCAGATCCCCCTCCCTGCACTCTGTGTTCAGTATGGATGACAGCAATAGCCTGCCATCACCAAGGAAACAGCCTCCTCCCAAGCCAAAGAGGGACCCCAACACACGACTGAGTGCTTCATATGAAGCTGTTAGTGCTTGCTTGTCGGCAGCTTCTAAGGAAACCGCTAATGAAGGTTAGGCATAAAGGGAGAAACAGTCGCAAATGTTACTCTAGGTTATTGATTTCTTTTTTTCACTTTGGTCCTTTTAAACACAGTCAAGTGCCTTTGAAAAGTCCTGCTTCCCTGAAACATTTCAGTGGCAGTAAATAAAATTAGTCCATTTGTCATTTGTTTCCAAATCAGCAAATACTACTCATGTGTTCTAATGGCCTAGTTTGTCAACAACCAACACTGATTTGCAGAACTCCCTCTAGAGATAAATAGTCCTGTTAACTTGAGCCATTCTACCCGACCGACTGTTTTATTTCACATTTTAAACTCTAAGCTAGAATACCTTACATAGCTAAAACAGAATGCTCGAATCTTGAATTTCACCAAGTTAAACATTAAAATTTCTCCTACTTTTTCTCTATGTTCACATGAATAACTTGTGCGTTCAGTGGTTTATGCTTGTGCCATAACTTGCTTACAGTGAATTTTTTGTTTAGAAGGAAAGTGCTGTGAAAGTCCCAAAGTGTCTCAATGCATTATACTGCATATTAGAACAGTTTTGAGTTCAGTTGTTCTATTCTCCATTACCCTTGAAATGAATGAGTAGAAGATGAAGGGGAGGAATGCATTCTGCTTTTCCTTGATAAGCCTGACTTGACATGCTTTGCGGAAAGGATTCTCTAGGCTTATCAGGGAAGATACTTCAGGTTGGGTTTAAAGCTGTGTGTAACCATTCTCTAGTCCTGCATACAATGGGTGGAAACCTTTGCAACTCCCTTTTGCAAAATAATTACTGTTCTGTCCACTTCATTAGATGCAAGTCCATTTTTCTTAACCTCTCCCTCGCTCGTTCAAGCTCTCTGCAAGGAGAGATGAACTGTGTCCAATATACTTTTAACTAGTATGGCTTAAGGAGCTCTGTAGGGGTTTCGGCTTTTTGTGTCCAGCTCTGCAAGAGATGATTGATTTAACCAAAAAGCTCTAGCAGAGGTTTTTGAAAGAATGACAATTTATATATGGATGTGTGTTCTTAACACTTATGCTTATATACGCTTACAAAACAACTTTGGAATTTGTCTCATATGTATGAAACAATAGGGCCAGTTTTCCTGCTGTGTACTAATTTTCCAAGAATTATGTCAGTTTCCTGAGTCTTTGTCCAAAACCAGCTCTGAGTTACACTATCTGATTTTGATCTTAAAAGACCAATCACCTAGATATCAAGTCTCTCCACTCCATACATGCCTGGAGGCTGTGAAAAGACATCTAGCTTAGTTAACTGTATACTCAGTTGGGGAATTGCCCTTAGGCTATGGGATTTCCTAACTTTATAAATTATTTCCACACCTGCAGTACAGAAGAAGAAGAGATATGCATAATATCTACCTCTAATTAGAGTTTTATAGATATTACATAAAAGGGGGATACTTCAGTTACTGGCAATAACATGGTGTCAAAGTAGCACTGTGCTGAACTCCTGGTTAAAAGCATGCCACTCTCCCTTGGGGCAAAAGGAATAACAAGCACGTTATTTCCATGTATTACAGACCTTGCAGAGAACATTTGGATTCAAAAGATATCTCCTCAGATGTTCTTGTCTTTTAGTGGCAGTAGAAGTTACTAAAACAGATTATATGCTCAAGTAGCAGAGGCTTGTGGTTTGGGAGCTGAAAATTCTGCATTTTGTTCCTTGAAATATTTATACTTTTGACTGAATCCCTGTGTTTGTGACTGCTGCTCATTGTGAAACTATATGGGCAACATTTGAAGGTACTAGACCTGTGAAAGAAAAAACTGACTTTGATATGTTAATGACACAGACCTTTTTCACTTTCCTAGTACTGACCCGTCCAAGGCCACACAGTGATGACTATAGTACCATGAAAAAAATACCTCCCAGAAAACCAAAACGAAGTCCCAATACAAAACTTAGTGGCTCTTATGAAGAAATACCTGGCCAAAAGCCTAGGGAGGTAAAACAGGCAAGCACAGTAGCTAAACCAGGTGGCTGTGACACCGTGACAGTGCAGAGAGTGGCTTCTGCTGATGGGCCCCAACATGGCATATTGAGTCTCTATATGTCACAAGAAGAGGAGGAAAATGAGCCTGTCTATATTGAAATGGTAGGGAATGCAATGAAAAGCAATTCTGCTGGAGCAGAAAGCCCAGAACAAGGGGAGTCTGTATATGAAGAAATGAAGTATTTTCTACCAGAAGAAGGAAGCAATGGCAATGGAATAATTCCAGTAGTGACTGGATCTCCTCCTCTGTTTGAAAGCAAAAAAAATGTTAACATTGAAGATGGAACGTTGGATGGAAACAGTCAAGCAACTTTCATCTGTAAAGACTCTTGTGACATTCCAGCCCCTTTCCCTAACTTGCTCCCCCACAGGCCACCACTTCTTGTATTTCCTCCAACCCCTGTCACATGTTCACCTGCTTCTGATGAATCACCTCTAACACCGCTAGAAGTCAAAAAGCTTCCTGTCTTGGAAACCAACCTAAAATACCCTGTGCAGTCAGAAGGCTCAAGTCCATTGTCACCACAGTATTCCAAAAGCCAGAAGGGGGAGAATGAAAGACCAGGATCTCCAGGCTTGGTTGTGTTCAATGCTTCCAGCAAAGTGACTCCTCCTTCCACACCGCCTCCTCCTCTCCCACCACCCCCTCCTCCTGTACCACCTCCTATTTCCTACCGGGCTTCCACACATTTTGCATTTCCTCCAGAGACTTGTGCTACTTTTCTGATGAATACAGGGAAAACAGGTACAAACTCAGATCTGTCAACGGTACCTCAGAGACCAAATCCTGCTCAGCTTGGGTGCTCATCTTCTCCATTTTCCAAACTGCCTTACTCCCCAAAGGTGGCAAGAGCAGATTACAGGAAATTGAACTCAAATTCATCATCTTCATTTCCATACAGCCCTACAAACTCAAGGTCATTGACCAGTCCCCTTGATGAGTTAACGAGCTTGTTCAACTCAGGCCGGAGTGTGCTACGAAAATCTGCAGCAGGGCGTAAGATCAGGGAGCCAGAAGGTAAGACTCTGTGCTTCTGTATACCGCATTTCTTCTGCACCAAAACTTTCTTACATTGGAAGCTGATAGAGTAGATAAAAATACAGCACAAAACTGTAGTTTGCTGCTTTTTTTTTAATGGAAAATCTGTTGTAGTCATAAGAAACACATATAGAAAATTCATTGCATATAAAAATTATAGGTCTTCAGATTTTCTCTGAAATATCAACTTTTCTTTTACCAAAATGCTTATCTGACACAAATTTAAATAGATTATTTTTAGTATTCCAGCAGTCTCAGTAAAATAAACACAGATGCTACATCATGTGAAAATGAGTTTATGGTATCAATCTATACAAATACTTTGAATTAAATATATGGCTAGGTGTCCGGTGGATAGCAAGTACTTAATTTGAAGACTTTCTTTTAAGGTTTCATTATTTCCTTTCCATGAAATTCTGAATTTGGTGATACAGTCATTATTGCTCTTGAAAATAAAGCCAAGACAGAGAGTGATGCAGCAAATTATATTTATTTCCCTTTTCTATTCCTTTAGTGTCACCTTTCCTGTCGTTTACGTACACTTACATAGATACCCAGAGATCACTTGGTATCCTGTCTTTCTGGCATCTGGAGAAAATCCTTTGTGTCTAGTGCAAAAGCCAACTATAAAAGCTTTCCATTTTGCTAAAGGTTTTTGACACCACAGTCCTCAGACATTACCACTTAATTACTGGCCTTATCCAGGTAATAAAGGGTTTAATGTTGTTACTGGAACAAATCTATGTATCTTAATACTGAAAATTCATCCTAATGTTAACAGGTTCAGTTAGCTGCTCTTTAAGGGTGAGATGCTTCTGACCTAACTTTGTCCATCTAAAAGCTTGATGCGTAGGCATCAAATCCTTAGGCTATGAAGAGATAGTAATTTTGAGAGTTTAATTGCTCCAATATATCTTTCTCCATTGGGTATGAGGAAAGCCTAGGTGATTAAACCAGTAGAGTTGTAACTTCTAAGTGATTAAAGTTGAAGTAAATCCCAGTTCTGCATATCTATTACAACACTTACTCCAGTCTTCACATTACTTTTCTGATTTTAAAAAAAAGTCTCCTGTTGAAAATAGGCAGTGCACTGTGTACAGAGATTTCTCTCCCTAGTAGCAACTCCCAAACACTAAATTTTGTGAATTTAAAATTCAGAGCAATAAAACCTCTAGACTGTTTTCAGTGCTTCTTCACTTCTGTGTGTCCAAACAGCTTATCTTAACCAAGAACTGTGTGCAGCATATTCAAAATGGGCAATATGAAGTCCTATTTTTGAAATATAAAACAAAACAGTAGAGAATGGGATAGATTATCTTCTTATTCGTTGCCCATTTTCTTTAAATATATACTGCTCCATTGATTTCAGTATCATATCCTGATTTATGCAGCTATGATAGAACAGAAGCAGGGGTTTGTCCTTACTCTGGATATGTGTGTGTATGTCTGTCTGTGTGCCACCCTATTTCTTTGTCCCTAAGAACCTTGGCAGCCTTCAGCCAAAACCTCTTTCAACCAAATACAAAAAGGAGATAAAGGTCTCAAAACTAATTGAGTTTCTACAGGTTTCATTAAAGTTAGTGGCTAGGTGGAGACAAGAAACTTATACTAGGGAAAAGGCTCCTACCAGCTATCAAAGGAACCATGGTGGACAGAACCCTTGTGAGTCCTCCAGACTTTAAAAAAGCTTTATCTGGACCCTGCGTGTTACTAGATGCAGTAACAGATGCAGTTCAATGAGCCATGAGCTATGAACTGAAACTTCATCAGTTCTCAACTTCAGGAGAGTGACACATTTGTTATTTTGAGTATATGAATTTATGAAATTTGTAAAGGAGGTGTTGCAGTTGTTTTTCTTGATTTGGCAAGATTACTTGATAGTATGCAAAACCTATAAATATATGTATAATGGTTTTTTATTTTGGTTTGGTTTTAAATTTGAGATCTTGTTTTATTATATAGATAACACATTTTTATCCGCTGGGAAGTAACTATTAAAGTCAGCTCTTTGGATGTATCTTCTTAAGGTTCTCTCAACGTACTTGGTGAGGAAGTGTGGTAAGCCTACTCCAACCAAGTCACAAAACTGACCTTTACCTTAAAATTAAAAAAAAAAAAAAAATGTTGCTTTGGGATGGAGGATTTTTGCAAACTTAATTTTTAACTAAATGTGACCAAGATAGAGTTCAGCTTGGGTCTCCTGTGGGTTGAAGCTAGTGCACTAACAGAGGCTACCATATAAAAACTCTAAATTTACCTTTCACATGGAAAATGTTGTACTTCTAAATATTTCATCAAGGCGGCACTAAGTATGAAAGATCAAAGTTCAAGAAAGATATGCGATAAAAAACTTGAATCAATTTTTTATGAGCTAGGAAGCTACTGTATAATTCTAAGTGCAGTTACATATGAATAGTTCAATGACGAGCAGATGGATTGAAAGTAACAAACTAATACAGTTGAATTTATGTGCATGTTTTTACAACTTGCCTTTTTTCCTGTACTTCATCTGTTCATCTCATTTCTAGTGTAACAGCTGGAAAAAATATCTTATTTAACTGCTGATGAAAAGTAATCAGATGGCAATCAGCAGAGTGGACTCTATTATGTATGATTTTTTATCACCTATTGCCTAATGCATATTAAGTTCCTGGAAGACTCCTCCATTTCTTCTTTTTGTCATTTGCAGTATTTTATTTATAGGATAAGATACAATAAAAAAAAATAAATTAATAGAAATTCTTTAAAATTTAAGACATGGCCTAGAGCAGCACTCTGTAATGTGCAACTTCCTGTATTTCCATAAGTTATAACCTACCAACAACCTTAACTAAAAACAGAAAGTAAAATTGTGGGCCATTTTGAAGTCAAGGAGAGTTAGCTATGGGAATCAATCAGTTTCTGCATGGGATCATCAGCCTTTGAGATAAAAGCCTCCTTGCCAATAAAAGTGCAATATAGTCAGATCCCCCAACTTACCTCCCTCTTGCCTGGAGGAGTACTTTCAAGGCCTGAGAACACTGATGTCCTTTTGGCTCCTGACCTCTCTGTGGGAAATGATCATCCAGAATTACAATAGAACGGATTTGTGGTTTTCTGATGGACTGCAGACTTATTGTGAACTGAACTGAGAGCACTCTTCTTTCAAACAGGCAACCAAAAAAAAAAATCAAATGCAACAGTTTTTGCTACCTGGTGGCCTACCCTGACCAATTTTTTTATACAACAGTAGCATCTACTGGTTCAAGCAATGATCAGTGTTATATACAATGCAATTTCTTGCAAAATACTAGGAGAAGTTTTCTGCTCTTCAGAGCCTATAGTTTAAATAACCAAAACTGTAACAGGTGAGAACTGAGATTAAGTGATTTCTCCAAGGTTGAAGAGTTGTCATTGAAGCTACACCTGTATTGTTAGACAGGGATTTCTTTTACTCCATATAAAATGAGATTTGAGTGCCAATAAGCAATAATGCACACATACTTCTGTTCTCCTTGATTTCTACAAGTAGAAACTTTAGTTTGCAAGACAAATAGAAACTGAATAGTTGTGTGCAGAAGTCCTTGTGAGGTATTTTTAGACAGGAACCTTAGATTTGAAACTAGAATTCATGAAACTCAATTCAATGCCTTAATCCCAAAACCACACTCTCTAGCAGAATGTACAAATACTTTTAACTATTTAACATATAGGACGTTCCTTATATAAGGAAGAGACAATTACGTGTTTAAGCATTTCATATCAAATATTTGTGGAGCAAGGACAGAATTTTCTTTTCCTTAGTATGGATGCATGATACTCAGATTGCTAGGTCGTAGTGTTATTTCTCTTGATTGGTACAGTTGATATTAAATTATTCCATACAAAGGGTAATTGTTTCAGGTTCAGAACAAAAGATGGAATAATTCCCAGCCCATCGTCCATGCTCAGATTGGCAGAGTGAGTATTCAGGTGAATTCTAAAGGGAAAGGAGCAAAGGAAATATGATTTTCCCTTAACCTTGATGAATTTCCTTATCATCAGGCTATTGAGGTAAAGACTTAATGCCTTCTCTCCTTCCTGCTTGTTGGGAAAAGATTGGCACGCATGCTTGACTTCTGTGTCTGAGCAAAAGAAATTGTGCAAGCTTTCAAACCCAGATTTAGGTGCCTAAGAACTAAAATTCGGAAGACCTTTCTTTTATGTAACTCATCCAAGTTTTGTGAATTATTGGTAGTGTTTCAGTACAAGTAGATCTGTATATGCAAGTCTATACATGCTTCAGTGATCTATTCCTTTGCAATACAGTTTAGTAATTTATTTGGTTAACAACAGGAAAAGGCATGCAAACATGAGATTGTTAATAAGATATCAATACTGTTCAAATGTTTGCCCAATATCTTTGGCATCCCTTAACTATAGGAATGCCTTCTTTACCTAATTCCTAAGTGAGGTATTTCCAAGGCACGTAGCTTCACATATGAGTGAATTCTCCAGTTTAAGCACTGAAAGTCACAGGAAGATCGTTGCAACTGGCAAATAATACAGATATTTAGACATATCTGGTTGGGACTAAAGCTTGCCAAATACTCTTTACTGAAATTGACTCAAACTTGGAAAATAGCAGAATTTAACATGTGTGTATGGGGAGTCAAAGGCAGGTATCCTTTTGATAGCTACTGAATAATTTCCCTCTATCAGCAGATTAGAGTGAGCTATTGTGCAGCTAACATCCCAACAGTGGATTGCAAATTAAATCCCCACTGGGGTTTCCTCTAATCCACTCAGCTTTTCCTCTTAAGCAACTTAATAAAGATAATGTTCATATCTACATCACATTATTCCTACATTGTAAGGATACAATGTAATAGTTTTACTTTCTTTGTGGCAAAAGTTAACAACTTACAAGATATGGGTGCTACAGAAAGCTGTGTTGTCACCTTTTATCTTCTTTTACCTGTGAATGCTGGAGGAATGATTACATGAGGCGCCGGACTTTGGTAACATCTTTCAAGTAAAATTCTCAAAGCATTAAAACTTTAATGAATTAAGTTTCACAACACTTCTCAGGGAGAGATTAACATCTGTTTATATAACTGCTTTAATTACCAGGGAGTGAGGGTGACTTTCTGTGACTAATTTTCAGATTAGATATCTAAACACAGAAGAGTCATCGCTCTCTGATTCACTATGGACTACTTGCAGCTCTCAATCTGAATCTCCTGCAGTAGGTACAGAAAAGTGGGAAAAAGTCAAAGCACTCCTAGTGAGAGTTAATGTGAGTCACTAAAAAAGTCCCATACTTGGCTAGCCATAGATGCCCTATGCAGAAAACTACAAAAGAGGAGACAGAACTGCTGGCAATATAGTTGTCATCCAGCCCATGCTGGGTGATTTTTCTGAGGAAATAACTGTGGTTGGCATTACTGCAGCAGAAAAAGAGGTTAGAAGAGTCTATAGAAAGTACTCTCCATTCCTGTTTACAGAATATGTATGAACTTTTTTACACCCTGAAAAATACCACCTTAACCTGCAGTCTTTTCCTCATCTGTAAATATGCCATTATCTGGATAATTTCTCACACAAAAAAGATCCATTGTTTTAGGATAAACACAATACACCAACAATATTTTCCAGTTTAGAATCTCTGAAATCTAGTATATTTTACTAAAGAGTTTTTTGGGTTTCTGTTATGACAGTTTTTTTTTCACTGTAACATTTATCTTCCTGTTTGATTTCACTGTTTGTTCTTACAGCCTAAAATCATGTAATGTGTGATTTGCTTTGGTTTACTGTTCTGACATGGAAAAGGGGCTTTGTGTGTGATTACCATAAACAATTTTAACCTGAAGATTATTAAAACAAATCAAGTCTCATTTGTATTTCAGATGAAAAAAGAACGGATATTGTAATGAACATTTATTATATTTATTTTGCTTTTTAAATGCTTGTATTGAAAATAAAATCAAATCCTTAGCACTCCTCCACACTTTTCCAAAGCCTGAATCCAGTCAAATAGAGGTTGGAGGAGGCTGTGCAGCCCCAGGGTCATACAGGAAATGTCACTGCATTTTTGACATGATCTTATACTGTAAGTATAAGATAAGCTGTCAGAAAAGGACCTTAGAGTAGACAGACCCTTGGTCTGACCCAGTACAGGCTCTCATGTTCATACCTAGTCCCTGTTTAACAGGAAGGAAGCTGAGGAGAAGTAATTGCACCGACTTTTCTGTTCCTTTTATATGGTCTATCTCTGAGAGCTGCAGGCATTCCTTTCAAATTACTGATTCTTCTTTCCATTGGGTTGGATTTGCTTTGTGTCCCCTTCATCCTGTCTGATACTGGAGCACAGTAACTACACGATACTGGTTCAGCTTAGTGCATTTCAAGCCAAGAGATTTTAATAATATCCAACCCTTAATAGTGACTTTGATCGTTCAGGTAGATATTTACAAGATTATTATTTTCATAACAATGTCTTTTCTTCACCATCTGATGCAACGTCATTGTTCCAAATTCAGCAATGGTTTGCAAATTTGTCTCATTACGAATAGTGTGGTGGGCTTCTTTAAATAGTAAACAGTCTTCAGTATTTTTTATTTGTGATCCAAGATGCAGAGCCATGAAGGACTTTGTTTAGCAACTGCTACATCACTAAATGTAAGTCAAAGATACATTCATGTGAGAAATTAGCTGTATCGGAGAGAAAAAGGAGACTGAGTTGTAGCACACTTCAGTTCCTGATACCAACCAAGAATATGGCTATTTGGCAGTAAACGTCATATCACTTGATTTTACAGGGCTACAGACATTTGGGACATAGTAGAGAATGAAATTTGAACATGCATTTTAGTGAAAGTTTCTAACCAAATTCTCAACTTCAGTGAGAAATCTGTTCAGATCCTTTTAACTTATTTATGTCCATCTTAGCATTAAATCGTCTTTTGGGTAGAGCATCAGTAGAGAACATTTCCACTTCATAGAAAATGTCAAGATTGTGACATTTACTTTTGTTTTGCCCTGGAATGAAAATCAAGCATTCTGAAATTCTGTGCAGAAATAAATATTCTGTCACTTTCAGTCTTTCAAAAATGTTTGGAAAGTATTGAAATGGTTTGCCTCAAACGTGCTGGAATTTTTCTCACTGTAAATGTTAACAATTAAATGTGTTGATGGGGTTTTTTGGACCTAGATAAGTTCAAGAATGGCCATTTCAACACTGGTCAGGTTGTAATTTCATGGTAAATCTGCACAGCAGCCAAAGATATGTTATAAACAAACCAAGCTGCTTCTAAACTCGTTGGCTCAGAGCAATAGAGTCGTGACTGCACAGACTCCCGCCTCTTAGTGATGACCCAAAGTTCTTGACAGGACTCGTGCAACTTACCATGAAACTCTGCAGACCCATATGTGTGGATTGTGTTCCAGTTCCAGTGTCTGGATTTTGTGGGGCTGGATGGAGAAGCAAGAAAAGACAGTTGAAAAGAGATTGGGAAAAAGACTTGGTCATAAACATCAGAGTGCCCTGACCCTCATGTTCTCTCCACACAGCTGCACCTTGCTGTTGAGAGGGTAGGAGAGTGCTTGAAAGTGCAGCACTGGAAGCAGAAGTAGCAGTTTGGGGCATCTGTCTTCTCCCTGGGCCCATTAGAGAGTGGGAAAATAAAGAAGCCTTCCAGTTCAGTGCTCTTTTGGTTTGAGTTTTCACTTTATTTTAAAAAGAAAAAACATGACAATTAATTTTATCCTTTGTGTTGCAATTTTTAAAAGAATAAACATATGAGAAAATTAGACCTGAAGTTCTACATTTCATTATTACTTTTAGCTCTTTCTAGGCTGATTGCAGCATGGCACTGACGTACCAGTAGTACGTAGTGACAGTTTTTAGCCACAGGTCGGCTATATTTGTGCGCAGTGTGGATATTTATCACACTGAATCTGTGATAGCCATATGTTCTTGCTTTGAGGTTCATGGATGTGTCATTGACCATCACTGTATCGCTTCAAAATGAACTTAAAAACAAGCCAAAGCTCACTTTGAAAGCAAATTGGAAATGTTGTCCATGAGGTTTTCCAGAATACCTGTCTCTGTTTGGTGGGCAGGATTACAGTACAGGTGATCCCAAAATATTCCTTGGATTGTCTCTCAGGGTGTGCTCAAACAATTTATCTGTCCAAAGAAGTCACTTATGCTAAGACTTCTGCATTGCAGTCAATGCCAAAGCTGGTATAAGAGAGATCCTGAAAAATCTCAGTAGAAGTATTCTTTGGAAAAAGTAAATAGAACTGATGTGATGCTGTTGGCAGTAGCAAATCCCTGTCTGTTTGTTTGTTTGGGGTTTTTTGTTTGCTTATTTTTACAATATTTGCAACTGTGTTTGAGGGGGAGGAAGGTTGAGACAGTGTCTCATCACATAATTCCTTCCAACAGCAGCTAAAGCCCAGCTCAGTCCTGTTACTGAGATACCACACACAACTGTAAACAAACTTAAATGTCTGCCTTCAAAAAGAACTGCTGCATCCACATTAGCTAGAAGAAAACAGTTTAAAAAAGAGAAACTGTGTTTCTTACCAAATTGCATCCTCCTTTCCCAGCACACCGGCGATTTATTAACCACACAAACACAAGAAATAGGCTCTTTGGTCAGCCAATCAACACACCTAACAGTAAACAAAACTATTACAGGGCAAAATCAGCTACTTTTTTCCGTGTTATATTTGAAAAGGTGGGGACCACGGGGACCTCGAGGGAAGAAATGCTTCTCCTAAGGCAGGAAATTGCCCCAAGCAAGGCTGCCCTCCTTCTTGTCCTCTGTGGTTAGTAATGGACCTCAGAAAGGCCTGCAGAGATCAGTTCCTAGAGACGATGGGGTGAACGAAATCCCCAGTCTCTGAAGCACATGTGCTGGCTGGACTCTAGCACGCTTGGTGCATTAAAAAGGTCTTCCAAGTTCTTAACTCCGATACTATCAAGCAGGAGAGGTGGCAACCTGTCTGGATATTCTTCATTCATTACCAGTACTTAAGAAGGCTGTTTTCTCCACTTCATCAGTGGGATTCTTCGTCTCATGTTGGGAACCAGCCTAATTCAAACAGTCCGGAGTCCTCCAGACAGAGAAAGAAGGCACTTGCATTATCTGTCTATCTCCCTCACCAACTCTGAAAGTTTACCTGACCCAGAGATGCCTCTAACATTACTTCTAGGAAGGAGGGAAAAGTTGGTAGCTTGTCACTGAAATAAATGTAAAATAAGAGCACTATCTTCCCACCAACACAAGTCCATCAGAGAAGAAAGTGTAAGAAACCTTTCAGAGCATTTTCAGTTCTATGTGTATACTTCCCATAGCTGTGAAGTGATTTTCAAAAAAGTGACTGAGCTGATGGCTCTAAAGGGCTGAACCAGAATGAGGAGTTCCTGCAGTCCTTTCAGCAACTTCCTTCTCACAGCAGTGTTATCTTCTGAAGTCTGGCTGATTAGAGGCACAATATTCTTCAGAGGAGCTCTTGACCTCCAGCAGTGACTTCTGTCACTTGATGTTCTTCATGGCCTGTACTTCCTCTCTTTGCTTTCCAGTGTTCATATGAAGCTTCCATGAAGACAGCTTCCCAGAGCAAAGAAGAAGTGGTCTGTGTTTATATCTACCTGCTCTATTAAAGAATGCAGCTCCTGGAGCAGCTTGTAACACTGTCTGGTAGCTCCACTTACACAGCTCAGAGAGAAAGGGTACTGGAAGTGGCAGCACAAATTCATTTCTGCCTACCCTAGGAGCATCATTGCAGGGTGAAATCCTAGACAATTGCTGCTGTAAGGGCAGGCTTTGTGAGGTGAAATAAATCAATGAATAATTATTGCCTCTGACGGCAACAGCAGTCAGCAGCACAGCTATGAGGGTGAGACAGGCAGTACGTGCTAATCAGCGGGGGAATCCTGTCTTTACAATTTTCATCCTGCTCCATTTCTTTCAGCAAATAAGATGCGTCTGTTTGCCTCCAGCTCTCAGCAGACAAAGTAAACAGTCATGCTACAGCAGGTCACAGTGTGACTTTATGCGGGTAAACTGAACTACTCTGAAGCAATATGCATTCATCCAGTGAAAGGATACCCAAGACAACATGTGCTGAGGGTAGCTAGCAAATGCCACAGACAAGGAATGTCTCAACAATAAGTTAGAGCAAAAAAGGAAACGTCAAATGTAATTGCCAAGGTGCAACAAAACGCAGTTGTAAACACTCGAGCCAAAATAAAATGGCCTGTTCTTATTTAACCTTCCTTTCCTTCGTCAAACAATATTTGCACAATTTCTGCAGTCACCTTTTTCTTTTTTTTTTCTTTTTTTCTCAGTTCACACTGTCCACTTAAATGTAGCAAACATTCAGAGTCGTTCGCTAGGATTTGCTGTATTCCCCACTCTCACAAGAAAGAGTGAGAGCACAGATCAGAAATCCCTTCTGTCTACAATGTCTTGCTTTCATATGCTGGTTAATAGGATCCATCAGTTCTCTTTTATTCACATGTATAAATGACAAGCTGCTTGATATGAAATCTCCATTTTGCTGGAGCCCAGCCATAGCTTTCAAGGAAATCAAGCTATTTAACTTTTAGACTCCATGGTAGCCCAGATTTCACAGTTGCTAATAAAGTGTGAAAACTGTGGATCTAGACAACTAAAACCATATATTGATTATTGGTTACAGAAAATCATGTTTTCCATGAATCATGGAATCATAGAATGGTTTGGGTTGAAAGGGACCTTAAAGATCATCTGGTTTCAACCCCCCTTGCATGTTTGACATTATCCTGGTATTTATTAAAGACGTTAAATGATAAGAAGGGGAACTGTTTCCCCCTTTTTTCATATATTTCTTTCCATAATTATATGTGCTATGTATTTTTGTAGGTTTTGTTCTTTTGTGATTTCAAGATTTTTAAAGATTTTTCTATAATATTTGTGGTTTCTGTTTTAAGGGACTGATGTTTTTATTGACCAGGACAGAGACTTTCTACTTTAGGACCTGGAGACATCCTGCCTAACTTGTGTCACTGAAATTCCTCATCTGGGAACACAGCTGTAGGTCTCTGTTTAATTAATGAAAAGGAAAGTGTTCCTTGAAAGAATGGTCCAGGTGCAATTCAAATCAGGTCAAGAGGAGTATATGATTTCCATTTACACTAGAGCAAAACTAGGGAAAACCTCTCCCCATACAGTCAGGATTAAACTTTTAAATGTGGCTTCAGCAAAAGCTGTGCAACAATTCAGTGCCCCACTGGCACTATCTGGTTTGAGTTTGCTTTGCTTCTGTATTTTTCCTTTTTTTCCTGAGGTGGACTTAATATTGACCACTCATTTCTGATGGTGGTAACTAGTGCTGTCAAGACATAGGGCTATGTCTCGTTTAGTAAATGAGCCAGTGCTGGCGAATGTCCTGGGTATGGCAGCTCAATCCTCTGCACAACCAAAGTGTTAGAGCAGTCCTGGCATGGTTGTAGACCTGGCCGGCTGGCCCCCTACCAGACAGATCTGGGCATGGTTCAGGAAACGGCCACAGGCCAGGGACTATTCCCAGCAGACAACTTGGACGCAGCCTCTCTGCTATGGAGGGCAAAAAGGTGTAATAGCATAGACATGGGTCTCTTACCGTTTGCCTCAAGGCCAGAGAACAGTTATGAGCACATTTGAATTAGAAGGATAGACAAAGCAAGCAATTTACCCTTTATTATGGCAGTGCTGCACAAAGCATCCAAGGTAAGCATGAATCTGATCCAAAACCCCCTGAAAGCAGTGGAGACCTTCTGTTGTTATTAATGAGTTTTCAGTAAGACAGTAAATAAGCACTCAATGTTAAAAGGAGACGTATTTAAAAAAAGAATGTATGGAGACAGATATATCCATACATCTACTTTTAAAGAAGGGAAAAAAAAGCAAAAAAAAGGGTTTTAACAGAAAAGAAAAATGCAACCCAACCAGGTGAGAGATGGCTGGGCTTTTAATAACAAACTATTTTTTCATGTCTTGATGCACAAAGAGTCTATGGTGATTCCACCTAAATGCTAGTATCAGTCATTGATTTATAATTTTCTTTTTATTAAGTAGGTTAAATATATAATTTCCTTACAAAATTAATAGTTTCTCAAAATGCTGCAGTATTGCATTTTACTAGTGTCATCTGAATAAAGCCTATACTAGCCCATTTTCTAATTTTGTGATAACAGCATTAATTCAGCCTAAATACTCCTTATGAAATAACTATGATGAATGGGATACTACATTTTATGTTTGAGAAAAATTAGCTTTATAATAGGATATTTGGAAGTCATGGCTCAATTAAAAGAGCGTAAGTTATTTTTCTGATAAAAAAGTTATATTACGTAGAGTTTCAGTGCATTGAGTTTCTTTTAAAAGTGAGATAATGACTCAAAAAGGAAAATAAAAAACAGATATGTTAAGTCATTTCCGTGATTGCCATACTCTGACCTTTCTTTCCAAAATAAGTGAAATTTCAGTCCACCCTGTGCTTTTGTCGTGAGTTTTAAACTCAGTCTCTTCCAAGAACCCTGAAAATAACAAGCAAATCAGGGTTTGTGAGCTGCCTCTTTTGCTCACCTTTCCTCTTACACTTTTAAAAAAATGTTGATGAAATTAATTATGGGTTTATTGGAATACAGAGCTTGCTTGTAAGAAAATAATTGTTACACTTTGAGTTGTCATACTCCAATTAAAAGCACTGTACATGTGATTGCTTCCAGCTATAAACTGTGCTGCAGTTGAGGAGAAGTTATGCCCCAGCCCAAACATCTGTACATCCTTGTAGTCCATACATCCTCATTAACTGCAAGATTAGTTAGAGCAGAATTTGACTGAGTCAGAGATATCTTTTTGGCAAAGTCAGTTTAACAAAATAATAATCCAAATGCTGTTCACTGCTCCAAAGAATCTGTAGGTTTTCCCTTAAAGCTCTTATTCCTTTTATAATCATGAACTCCTACAATGCTCTTACAGCTGACACCTCTCTGTAGCTAGTCTCTCACAAGTAGGCATGGATGACTCTTCAAATAACATTTATTACTAGCTGGAAACCGTTAAGATGCTGTTACTTTAAAAAAAAAACAGAACTGGTAGATAATCCATCTGGAGAGAACAGCAGAGTGCAAGTCTGAACAAAAAGCTAACATTCAGCTTGCTGGTGAAGATGTTCAACTGTAGGAACCATAGTTTTTTCTTTTCCTCTCTCCTAAAGTATTTCCAGTAGTTTCAGAAAGTTGGTAAGGGGTGAGAAAGTAGTGCATACTTGTATCTGCAGGGATTCATAGCAGCAGGGGGAAGCTGATATTAATGTGGAGAAAAGTCCAAGCTTCTGTATCAAATGTCTGAGAAAACATAGGGCGAAGTGAATTTCAAGCCAATATTTGATTCCTAAAATTGGAATCAGTAGGGATTTTTTAAGTCTTTAGTGTTAACAGAGGGCTTCCCTGTGTCTTTTTGTAATTGTCCACAGTATTCCCGCCTAAGTTACCACTGTGCAATGATAAACTGTGGAATAGAAATATTATAGTAAAAAGTTAGGAGACACCTTTGTTATGCTCAAGCACTCCTTGTTAGGCCACGTCTGGGTACCGTGGCCAGGTGCTGCTCCTGGATGCAGCAAGGCACAGCAGGCATGAACTGAAACAAGAGGGGTTCAGGCTGGGTGCTGAAACCCCGCTCCCCACTGAGGACAGGCAGGGCAGGGGCAGGCAGAGGGACGGGCTGCCCAGGGAGGTGGGGCAGGCTCCACCCTTGGGGGTTGTCAAGACCCGGCTGGGCAAAGCCCTGAGCAACCTGGTCTGATCTCACAGCTGGGCCTGCTTGGGGCAGGGGTGCACCAGGGACCTCCTGAGGCCCCTTCCAACATGGATTACCCAGTCATCTCAGGTGAGTTTTGCAGCACTGGGACAGTACACTCACTATACCTGTCTAAAGCATCTTCTTGTTATCCTATTTATAGAAAATATTTTCTTCAGAAACTCACCCATTTTACACAAAGTCAAAAATAAATACACAGTACTTGTTTGCTAGGGATACACTCTGGCTTCTCTGTAAGTCTTTTAGAAGTTAGCCAACATATGCGGTTACACTTTTTCCTCAGACTCTCATGACTCTGCTCCAGCGAGGAGCTGAAGATGCCTATATATAGAAAATTACTACAAGTACCTTTATATAATACAGATTATTTTGAAACAAAATATAGGATTCTTTCCCACCCCCCAGATTAATTAAATAAGGGAATATGAAGTATATTTTCTCATATAATCTTGTATTTAGAAACTAAAGGTGTGCATTTCTTACAATGACTGAATACAGTAAAAGGCATAACAGATCTCTGTCTACATAGTTTTCCCAAAAGATTTGCTGCGTATCTGTCCACTGCTTGTTTCTGACAATTTAGGATGATATTTTAGCTCAATGGTAGCTATCCATAATTCTTTGTAGTATTTCATCTTACAGATATAAAGGAGAAAGGTAACCATTTTTTTCCAAGAGCCCTTCATGAATGCCATGAAAAGATATCAATGTACCTATGAAACAAAAGGCTTCTGCAAATAGGAATACAAGAAAAAGTCTTTCTACTTGCACATTTTCAAATGAATTGCAGATGTCAGGCAAATCAGTAAATCTTTCGGATATCAAGAAAAATAAGGATCCCAGCCACTTCCCCCGAGACTCTTTATGTAAAAGGTGGCACAATAATTATGTAGGTGGATTATGATCTATAGGCAAGTGCACTGACTAATAACATCTAAAAGTGACATTTCCTTTTCAGACAAATTTAATATGAGCTGCAAAGATGCATTTTGCAGTCAATTTGCTTGTACAAAAGCTAAATCAGGCATGCACTTATAATTGTACTGTATGCATTCTCCAGCTCAGCCTCTGGTTCTACCGCCTCTCCCAAGTCAGTTACAGTGGGTAGAGCTGGCCTGATTTTTTTCAGTGCATAGCACATTTGCGTAAATACACAGTTTATGAAACAGCACCACTGAAGCACTCCAATCAGATCTGGCAAAAAATAATGGTCACGGAATGAGGGCAAGGGAGGGAGCAAAAAAACATTGACATGTTCTATTCTGACAGCTTGGAAATGAACTTTTTGACTTTTTGAGACAGCTTTTCTGTTAGAAGAGGAAATGTTAAGAAAGATTCAGAGTTAGATCACTGAAAGCTACACAGAACTAAGAAGAGCCTTTCCAATGAAATGAAACATTTCAAGTTAACCAGAATGGCTATATAGTTTTTGTTTCATTAATTCCTTTTTAAAATGTCAATACTGTGTAAACCAGGTGGGGTTTTTTTTCAGTTCACGCGTAAAAATGAAAGATCAACCATGCAGTCAACATTAAGTTTGAAAATCTGTGGGCAACGTAGCTGTTACCTGGTGAAAAAAATGTTTTTCCTGCCCGCTTGAAAAATTCTCATGTGCTCAAGACTTATAAGAATATATTGTAACTTTGGGAGACCTGAGGATGTCATTGGAAGTATGGATGAATGCTGTAATATTGGCTTTAGCAGCTAGTCTTCTGACCTCCATTGCTTGTTGCTGTCATTATGACAAAGCTTAAATAGGCACAACCAAAATCAAAGAATAGCACTTCAAGAGCTGTCATAGAAGAAAAATTTCCATTTTAGAGTGCTAAATGAGGGCCTCTGCACCCAGGTCAGCTGTAATATGTCAGCCCCACAGCTAAGGCCAGCTCTCAAAGCGGGTGGAAAGAGTTAGGAAAACTGAAATGGAGCTGAACAGAGAAAGAACTGAATTCAGCTTTTTCTTCTCTGAAACAAACCTGATTATGGCAAGGAAAGAATATGTATATATGTTAATCACAAAATGAAGAGAAACCTGGAAAAGAGAGATAAATCCACCAAAAACTGCATAGCCTTGCCAGTGCAGCATTTCCTGCAGCCTCATCAGCCCTACCACAGAGCGGTGGAGGGGGGAGACCTAGGGATACCAGAACTGCAGTGGGGTTCCCTCCTACCATCCCCATCCATTCACGGTCTTGTGTCCCAGCTCCGAGCCTGCCTCCAGCCCCTGAACTCCAGTGGGGAGCACCATGTTGGCACAGCTGACGGCTGAGCCCCATTTGTTGTGGCACCCTGGGATGACAAAGCCAGGCAAGCTCAGAGCCGGCTCCGGGCACTTTGCTGCGAGCTGTTCTGCTTTGCATGGATGTGCCATCAGTCAGAGGGGGAAGAAGAGAAGGGTTTTGCCCTTCTCTTTGAAGAAATGCCTGTGCATTGTACATAGCTTGGGAACTCTTACAGGATCAGGCCTCCTCTTGATGTCTTGAAGAAATGTATCTAAAAGGCTATGACATGAAAACCTGGCACTTTACAGAAAGTGACAGTTGATGGCTGGAGAACCCTGAGGCAGGGTAAATAATGCCCACAGGGAGGCTCTGCTGGGAGGAATCTTGCTACATATAGTTTCATATTAAAAGCCATTTTGTTTCTTGTGGGAGGAGGCAAGAGAAAAAAATAAACCCATGTTATAGCTGTTGCTAGTATCATGTAATGCAGTGGTGAAAAGCATTGCAGTGATGACAGCAATATACAAACTCATGTGAAATAGAATAGAATCTAAAATAGGAGGCAACACAAACATTTGTTGAGTGTTATCAGCTGATATTTGTGTGAAAAGAAATAGTACAAATGAAATTTTGTTAATGTATTTCACTTCCATGAACTTTAAATGACTACAGGTGGAACCCTAGCAAAAAAAAAAAAAAAAAAGGAAAAACTGACTTAAAACTTCCACATTTATCAATGGACTTGAGAATTTAGTGATTAATTACATTAATTTGGTAAAGTAATTTGGGTTTTATGTATTAGTTTCTTTCTGCTTAAATATGGAAGCCACTAGTTAATAGGAAGATGACAAACTTTTTCTCTGTCAGGTGCTGAAACTAATCTGAACTTGAGGAGCAGGGAAGATGCAAATACATCAGATATTGGACCAGAAACCCAGGACAGAAATGCAAATAACCGTGGAACTCAGTCATCTAATCCACTGTCCAGTTCTGTGACTGCTGAAAATGGAAATTCCGTATCAAACGGTAAGCAGTTTTTAATCTCAAAGCCCTTCTAAAATAAAATTGCTGAAGTGTTTCCTTGAATGAGGTTTTTAAGATATAGTCAAGCTGGAATCTTCTGAGTTGTGCAATATCTCTGTTTCTGGAACTGGCTTAACTTTGCATGTGTGAACAGATAAGCCCCTCTCCAGTAAAAGCTGAATGTGAAGAAAATAAAACAGCCTCTGTTGAGGAATTTGTGATTAGCTCAGCTCCAAGTCTGTAAGTGGCCTAAGGCCTGGAGGACTGAGATTTGAGATTTCTGATCCTATAATTGATACAAATGGGACAGAAATGGAAAATCAGGATCTACCTTTGCTACAGGTGTCTTACTGGCGAATGGCAAATTGTTTATCATTGCTACAAGATGATCAAAATTATGCAAGAACAATGATAGAAAGAATGAAATCTTTCAAGGTCCTAAAAGCAGAAATACTAAGGATATAACACCATTACATAAAATCACACCATACAAATGCACACATATGAACAGGCACAAGACAAATAGAAAGTATTTTGATGGAATGTGAAGAAGCAGATGTCTAAGTGCTTGCATGGCACTGGGTACAATTATCTTCATACTGAAAACTTAAGTCTAAATATGGTTTGTGTAAGCTGAACAGTGGTATAGACTTTACTGTTAAGGGTGGAACTACTCATAATGCAGCTTGTAGTTTGGGTGCTATACTGGAAAAATAAAAGGGAAAAAAATATTAGGTCAAGTGAAATATTGCATTTTGTTTTCCAAATATGCAAAAAAAGGCTAGAGCTGCAGCTGCTTAATATGCAATGTTTCAAAATGAAAAATCAAGCTTTATTATCAAAATGAAACATTTAAAAATCAAGTAATTCCTTTCTTTTCAATAAAACCTGTTCTGAAAATTCTCCAGTGCTTGGTCAAAATAATTCTTCTTGCTCTCTTTGATAAGCAAACTCATCCAGCCTGAGAAGTTATATGAGTGTAAAGGTGCATTCATTCCTGTGTTGAGCCATGAACACACTGTGACAGAACAAAAAAGGCATCTTTGTCCATTACAACCATGTCCCCATTTGTTTCAATATAACAGACTGGGGAAGAGGAGAACATCTTTACAATATGTGTAACAGTCAGACTCTTAAATTAGCAAAAAAAAAAATGTGGGTAGACCGAGTCTTTGATTCCTTTCTATGTAGGATTTTAACCATATATTCTGATGTCCTTAATGGGACCTGTGGGAGGTCAGCTTTTTCTAAGAGCAACCATTTTATCCCCAGGATAAAACTTCCCTTAACTGGGAGTTTAATCTCAAGAGCTGTGTTTCTTTCAGCTTAGAAATGAAACGATGCTTTAAGTTTATAATTTGTGATGATTATAGTTAAGTTAGTAGATGATGACCTCAGTTTCTGAAATAAACAGTCATTGCTTGAATAAAAGGCCAACTAATGGGTGAGGTGGGTGTTTGTAATTGTTTGTGTGAAGTTTTTATCAGTGTTTTTGCAACCACTAGTAGCCAGGGCCATTCACATTGATAATATACAGTATCTACTATGCATAAACTAATTCTTTTTGAACTATTTGTAAATGGAAAGTTTAATCATAAAGGTGTAATGTCATGCAGTGGAATTTTCCAGTAAGAAATTTTTTCCATTAATAAACTCTGATTCATCAAATCCAAACTTTTCATGGAAGGTTCACAGTTTAGATGCAGCTTTGATAAGAAATGGTTTTGCTATTCACTGTATACTGTGAGTAGAAAAAACTCCCTTTAGGTCTGGCAGTATCCAACTGGGTGAGAAATTATAATTATTTATGGTATAAATAAATAGATACCATTTATCAAATGGTATATATCTATACCATTTCAAATCTATGTTTTGCCTGTCAGACAATTGTAGAAATGATGTAAGCTTTGATTTTACCTGATGCAGAGCAAAATTAGATTATAAATTTTGTGATATGGAATGCTGATTTTCCAGCCATGTTTAATAATTGAAAGAGTTGACCTTATGTAAAACTTTGGTGTACTTTGATTGTATTAATTCAAAATCAATTTACCAGTTTGCTAAGGAAAAATCCTTCCAGGATTCAAACTTAATATCATAATGATTTTGAAATCTGTGTCTTGTTGGTTATCTTTAGCCAATACTGATATTTGAGAACTGCCATGACATGTTTCCATGTAAAAGATTTTTTTCATTTCTTTGTTACTGTATACCAAAATCTTCTAGCTTTTAGGAAAATAAAACCTGAAATGCATTATTAAATGGTTGATACTGAGATTACAAAACTCTTGAATATGGGGTAATCTGCTTCCCACTTTTGCACAGTGCAGCTGTATAATTTAATTTCCACTGATAGAACTAAAGTCTCGATTCACACGTTACTCATATGAGTTAATACAGAAGCAACTTCTTAAATAAGACTAGTCTTTTGCTGTCATGAATGAAGTGTCAGCACCACTTCTCTGAAGAGTCATGAAACTTAAAGTCAGTACGGTCATAAGAATAATCATTTTGACCAAGATGTTAGTCTTGCTTATAACCTGATGAATTCTTTAGAAAACCATTACTAAGCAGCTAAAAAGCTGTCTGGCTCAGCTTCCAAACTGATTAGTACTGTGTTGCTTTTGGAAGCTGAGTTTAATTTTTGGCACTGCTGTTAGTTCACAATTTTAAAAGAAGTTGCTTTTTCATTTTATATAATGTAATCCTCTTCTTTAGTTTATCTTTAATGTTAGGAGTAACAGCTTTCTACAGCTCTGTGCTGTCAAACTGTGACTTTTCTGACACGAATCTTCCACACCTACCAAAGTTTTTAGTCTGAAAAAAAAGAGCTTTTTTGCTATTTCTTGTCCAAACACAGAGAGCAATCAGAAAGCCTATAATAACCTTTTACGTTACAATGCTGAAAGTTGTGATCTTAAATCACCCAAAACAGCAGATCCTCTGGTGGGAGTCACTCAAACACTGTGGGTAAAAGTTTACTGAAGTTTGTTGTTATTTCCAACTAGTACCTAGGAGGATATAGAGGAGTGTTTAATCATGAAGTGAAATGTTTAATTATTACGACTATAATAAGTGACCAAGGTGACCTAACCTTTGGTTAGTGAAAGGGAGAAACTCCCCAAATATCTGACAATTCTTTACCCTCAGTGGAGTGTATTGTAGAAGTACTTTGTATAACACAAGTGAAAATTAGGGTAGATATTCTATAGATGAGACAGTCCTGTTGGACTAAAGGAGCATTGTGCTGCATTGTGCCTAAGGGTTGTACAGGCAAACACTTTGCACTGTGCTGTTCATCCAGCTCCATTGGAACGCTGCTGTCCCTCTAAGGAAGCCTCTCTGGTTATTCCTCTTCTCTTCAGTTATAACTGAGGTCCACTCCTTCTCTATGGAGATCCATGTGAATACACTCACTATATAGTTTATGCTGATTGGCATAAGAGTAACCGTCAAGAACCTGTTTGTTTCACCGAAAGCCCTATGCATTATTCAAATAAGGGGATTAGTCTTGTCTATCTTCAGCTGTTGAGGAGGTAGCCGTTCTATCTGACCAAGTCACCTGTGGGCTACAGTCTGCTATATAGTCTCTTGAAACTTACCACAAGGTCTAAGCACATCAGCCAACAAGTCGAATGCAGAATCACAGAGGAAGGTAGAAGGTTTGAGGAATAATGTGTGGCCACAGTTGCAAAGACCCAGAGACTCTGTGGTGTTGCCATCGCTTTGCAAATATGGGTGTTGGAAGCCAGTGGGTGCAGGGTCTCCAGTTTGGGGTAGCAGAGCCTATGAGGCTGGAGCTTCTCTGGAACCACAGAACCACCTCTAAATGTCCAGTCACTTAGATCTCGATATCTGAGATGCAAGATATTTATCTGAAGGACCCCAAGAGGAGTATCTGAGAACAGGGCAGAAATGGGAAATATGCAGTATAGGAAGAAGATCAAGGATTGAGTGTGGGATCTGCCTTTGAAGCAATATAGAAAATGCATTACAAGGGGTAAGTGGGTTTCTAGTTTGAATACACGTGTTGCTTGGGACAATGCTGTATTCTTGATTATGTGAAAAAAGTTAGAATGCATTTCTTTCATTTAACTTCTCCAGTTAGAGATTATTGATTGAATCATATTCCTTGGCATCATTTCACTGCCACATAGAATTGAAGTAATAATGTTAACAAGCATAATTTTGCCAAAAAAATGCCAAATTAGACTTATTTTTTGTAACTTGAGAACAGTTGCAAAAAGCCCAGTCCAGATGGCATAATTTGTGCTCCAGCCTGAACCTCTCATTAACTTATGTTCTTGTAGTTCTGCCCCTGCCCCTGCTGGACTGGTGCTTCCAACCTTGTGCTGAATTAAGCAAGGTCTTATTCAGTGCACAGCTGTGGTATCCTAATATTTACTTAGGTGTACATAAAGGAAAACTCTCAGAATGTAATCAACTACTCCATTTATCTTTACGAACTTCACCAAGCCTCTGCCTACCATGTCTGTGACAACATGCTGTTGCTGTACATGGAAACTTTACTTATTTGATAAGACCTCTTATCAAAGTGCTTTTCACAGAAATAAACAGAAAATCATTGATAACTTTATTCTTAGCTCAAGGCTGTCTTGGATGGTAGATCCTAAAGTATATGAATATAGTGCAAAAGCAATATATTTTTCAAAACATGCTGTTGGCCTAGGAAAGTATTTTCATTCATTTATGGTGGTCTAGAATAATGCAAATATTTTACATTATGTCTTTTGTTTGAATTCCATGAACAACACCTACTTTAAAAAGACAATTTGCATTAAAACATGGACAAATTTTTATTACTTTGTTTGAGATGTAGCCAAAATAAATCCATGTGAATTAATTATTAGTTCAGGAAATTATTTGAAAAAAAGGGATTTGTTTTGACAAAACCTGGATTTTTGGAGGGAGCTTTATTTCAAGCATTTAATTTGACCAAAAGTATGTGATTTTGCTGAGGGAGAATTTTAAGTTGGAGGACAGGGAATTTAATATAAGTAAGAAAGGAACAGTAGTAACTTACATATATTTTACAAGCCTATTATACTGGACAGCTTGAATATCAGACCTTGCCCCAGTACATACCAAGTATATCATGGAACAGCTTCAAAGAGAGATAACTCCACCTCAAAACAACACATAGTTCTAATCAGTGAGAGAACAGAATCAGACTTCCTCTCTGCACCAGTCAAAAAAGGACGGAAATGCTGGATTCTCACAAGATTTGAGCTGGCTTCTGAGGTGCAAACAGGGGTTCCACCTTCTCCACTGCTTGTGTGTGTCCAGAGGAAGTCCAGATGAATTGAAGCTGTAGAAGAAGATTCATATTTATGAATACTTTATACAAGCTTCATTCAGTAGAACAAATTAAAAAAAATCATCTGTCCCTAGTTACAAAGCTGTGGAGATGCACCATTGTAAGGGAGAAACTAAAAGGAGAGCAGAGAGGCCAAAAAGGAATGACGACCATTCCTTCTCTTTAAAATTCTTGTTCTATTTCTCTCACAAAGTCAGGTTATTTGGTTATTTTATGGGTTTACTCATGCAATTTATATTTTCATTAGTTATCTCATGTATCAGTACCATGTAAGAGTTAAAGCTCATTTATAAAAAAAAAAAAAAAAAAAGAAAAAAAGTAGCAGGTTGGAAGACAAGCACGTTTCACAGTGTGTTTCTATGCCAGTTTTGTGATAGAAGAAACTGATCGTGAATGTGAAACAGAGCTATGTCTATTGCCTTACATAACCCCGTAAGTAGTTTATGATTCGTTGCATTCAAACTTTGAGTTGTTTCCATTGTGATTCTGTGTCTGATTTGTATAATAGGCAAAGAGTAGGGCTTGCCTCATTTTTTCTTATCTAAGAGTTACTTATCTAGGCCCAGAACCATCTTACCACATCTTTAGCCACAAAAAAAGCAGATGCCTAGTCTAATCAAATACTTCAGATTAATAACATTGGGTGATCTACTGAGAACAATTCAACTTATATATCTCTTATCAGGGTGAATCCTCTTCTTGTGGTAGCTAGCTCTGTTCAGTTGATTAAAGAAGGACTTCACCAAGGGGAAGTCATGCTTGAC
>NW_010136001.1:52056-53290 GCF_000699245.1 Pterocles gutturalis | reverse complement strand
TTGCAGAAGAAGTACAGAGCTACCGGCTTGCTGGTCTCAGTTCTAAATTAAGAGTGAAGACTGAAGATCATCCAACAAGCATGCACAGCTCAGAAAGCAGAAATCAGTCTTTAATTTGATGGCTTCCCTACATTCAATTCAGCATTTAGAAGAAAAGTTTCCTTGTTTTCACTTGGCACATTCAGAAAAGAAGAGCTCCACAATGTTTTGTTCGATGCAAATTAAAACAGTGTAGAAAATAAATTTGTTTCTACACATTATTATATAAGCAAGGGGCAGAGCTGTCCTGCAGCTGTACAGAAACAAAACGTTCCCACTAATACTGTTCTTCGAGAAATATCTTTATGTCAATTTAAGATGAGGCTGGAAGCTAGACAGATCCTCTGATCTAAGGATAGATTCTAGATAGATTTTGAAGGCCATGCAGGGTTTTTTTTTTAGCATTAAGAGTTAAATTACTGTTATATTCAAAATAGTGACTTGTGTTGATTCTTCCCTCAACAAAAACATATCAGGTAAAATATGCTTTCTACCTCATTCTTTCACACCTGTGAAAATAATTCAAAAGACCTGGAAGTATCAACATTCCTTCTACTAGTTCTTATTACAACATTCCTTCATCAAGTTCTTACAGATGATAAACTACCGCAAAATACATTTTTGGTAGGTAGGTAAGCCTTTGACATGAAAAGACATCAATTTTATAAATTCTTAATTAGCAACTTGCATCTGAATAGAGACATCATTTTCAGGCTCTAAAAATGTATTTATCAAAAACATAATGCCATTTGTTTCAAATGACAAAAGTGCAAACCAAAGAAGGTTTGGAAAACAAAGTGTGTTTCATGTTTTAAACCTTTCTGTACCACACTAACTAGAGCTTAAAGTGAAAATTCCTACATCACAGCTCAGCCTGGCTATATGAAGAAATGTTATCTCTCCAATAGAAAAATCTATTTGATTGGAAGGGGGTTTTTTTGTTGTTTTGTTTTTTTAAACCCCAGATCTGTGGAAAATACCATGTATTTATCACTTCAGCTGTAGAAACATGTCTCTCAATCCCCAGAGTAGCATTTATCAACTTGAATAATTCTTCCTTTCAGAGCATCACTTTGAAAGTCCTTGATGTTCATCATATCAAATGGAACACAACAAGTAGCTTTAGGTAGATTGAAAGGAAATACTACAGAAATATAATGGATTCAAAATGCTAAAAATGCCAGTCCTCTGTATA
>NW_010136001.1:20816-52025 GCF_000699245.1 Pterocles gutturalis | reverse complement strand
CACTCCTCCCCCCCCCCCCCCCACATACATGTATTTGGTGCTTGCTGAAAATAATTTCATCCTTCCTTAAAGGCAATCCTTAAGTATATACCATATGTTTAAATAAGATGATGCTAATTCAGACTTACAATTGTTAAGAAGCTTTTGATAACATAACTACGATGCCTATTTTTGCCTTATAAACTCCACTAATTTAGCAAGTAAGTTGAGAAAATAACTATCAAGTCAAATGAGCTGGTTTCTGAGACGCCTGCGCAGTCCTGACACACATGCGCGTGCAAATGAGCGTGGGAAAAGGACTCATGGTTTGATAAAAGGTTTTCCTGTTCTAGTGCTGCCTCTCTCCAGGCAGTTTTCACAAATTCAAACTACAAAGTTTCTGTAGCTATGTCCAAGGCCAACAGAAATTACATTTAGGAGAGGACAGATATGTAAGTTGTTCTTAGTACTACTGTCAGAAGAACTCATCAATCTCTTAGACACAACAGTCAATTTCATAGTCTTTAGCTATTTGCTTGTTGCTATAAAATTTTATCTGACTTCATCTTTGACAATAATCCCTCTATATTTACAAGTTATTGCTGGTTCAAACATGTCTGGCAAACCATATGGCACTTGCTCTAATCCTTCAGCATCCAAGCTTCTCACTGCAGTAACAGCTGTACAACTGGAACCAGTCTGACTCTCATGGAATTGCACAGTAATGGAGGGGAAGTGCAGGGATACGGGAAAGACACAATCCAGCTCTATCTGCAGACTGCAAGACTGGTGGTAAAGAGCAGGAAGGATCATTCTGGGGAGAGGTAAAATACGTAAATTCAGGAGTTAACAATGGTTTTAAACAAATTTAGAAATTAACAATAGGAGGAACATCATCTGTAAGTATCTGTTTCAGTACTTTGATGTGATCCATATAAGAAAGGTTAGAACTACTACAGCTGGGACAAGAAACAAGGCATTTGTTTGCATTCTTATTTATTAATGAAAGTTGCTCGTACTGTAGTTCACCTGTTAAAAAAGAAGTTGTAGCATTAAATACCTGCTTGCCTTTGTAAGCACCCTAGCATCTGGTGGATAGCACTAGGAAATGACAGTCATTGCTGGCAGTATTTAACAGTATTCTTTGTAAAAGGACCCTTATAAAAAAACATAATAAAGGAAAAGACACACACCTGCGGGGTCAAACGGCAAGATTTCTCCCAACATCCCAAACACTCCATCAGTTTGGTCACGATTTGGCCATGTGTTGTTTCTAGGTCCTTGTGGTTTCTGTCCTAACATCTCTGACATCATATTGTCCATATAGCTGCTCACAAGACCCAAGCTGTACAAATCAGAGCTTAAATCTGAAAAACCAGGATTGTTCCACTGGTTCATATGAGACAATCCAGCTCCAACAGCTTGGGATGGCTGCTGTGAAGAATTAGTCAGCCATTTGGCAGGTACACGTTGCTGTGGTCCAATAGGTTGAAGCAAGTGTTGGTAATACTGCATTTGCTGCTGCTGCTTTTGTGACTGTTGCTGCTGTGACAAGCCTGGCTGAGAAGAATGCAGTGGCGTGTGAGAGACAGACTGTGGCTGCTGTTGTATTGTTCCTGATTTTTGTTCTGTTGCTGTAGAGGATGCAACAGAGTTCCTTCTTTTCACCATCGGAGAAGTCTGCTGGGATTTGCCCATGTTAAAACCAGACAAGAAATCTATAACATCCTGCATTTCTTGGTCAGTTGGTAAATTCATACCTTTGTCATCCTTGCCATCATCCGGTTTGAAGAAGTTGTCCCATCTTTCAACTAGAAACCCATTCACTAGCTGATTATTTGTGCTCTGAATTGACTGCAGTGGATCTGTGGTCCTAGGAAAACTACCAATGTTCAAAATGCTTTGTAACCGTGCGTCTATGTTAGTGGGCATTTTAGCTTTCTCCTCGGAGTTGGAACTTATGAAGACATTTTTGGAAGGTGTATTGGGGATTGAATAACTTCCAGTATTACTTGTACTGGTGCAGGAAGTTTTTTTTGTAAACCGTGAAGTCAGTTTTGAGAATGTCTTTTGTAGACCACCTGAAGATTTGCTTCCATTTCCAGATGGCATGTCAACTTGATTCCCAAAGTCTGAGATTTCACGCTGTAACTGGATCTGAATACAAGGCAAAGCTTGCTCCCTGCACCAACAAAAACACGTTTATCAAACCACCTAATACATAAACTGAGGTAGTACTTTGGAGGAAAATGTGTGTTTGGGTTAACAGATAGTGAAGAAACAAAACCAAAATCGCCAAGTTCATCATCTACTTTTTAACGTAACAATGCAAATTATTACTAGTATTTGCAATAGCATTAGCTACCTTCCATTCGTTAAGAAATTTTAATTGTGCTTCAAGACCTAATGTGATATAAATCAAGTATTCTTGTAGGAGAGAAACAAATACTTTTGTACACTTGGATAAGCTGATGATTTGTTTTTAAAAAGACTGCTGTATCTCTGTATGTACACACAAGGGACCTACATAGATTACCAATTTCTTGCTCTCAGTTTGACTTGTTTTCCCTTCTGATGAAGTGGGACTATCCAATTCCTCAGCACAGACCTTTCATCAATGGTGGCTTTGTTTAAACTAGAAAAGCAAAGCATGAGGCTCACTAGGAGATGTACCTTCCTTCCTTCCACCTGTGTATGTCAAACACAGCCGTATAGAGCACATCTACTAGTCCCAAAGTCTTCTCTGGATCCAAACTCCTCTGTAGCAAAGACATTGTGGCTGGATCTTCTTTCAGACACCTGTAATCATTAAGTTCAACTTAAAAATAAAAACTTACTTTTTACATTAAACAACTTTACCATACCAGTCAGATAATAGAAGGCCAACTGATGCACTAGTTCTGCTCCTACAGAGGTGCAACTAATAAAGGCAGCATAATGTATGAGTGCCTGAGGGTTCCTAAAGACTACGCCTGCAGACTCAGGTTCTTTCTACTGTTGAACATACAACTAATCTAACTGTAAAATTAAGAGTTAGATAATTTATTTTAAAATCATGATTAATGATTAGCTCTTTAGTTGAGTGGCCATAATTCAGGCACTGAGGTAAGAAATAACAAATACATAAAGCCCGTTTCTGGAAAATGGTAAGAGCACTCAACAAACCTCACACAAACCCTAGCGCATAGGTGCACTCCGGCATCCAGCGCTAAGACCCCCCCAGCCCGACAGACTCCATGTGGAAAATTATTCGGCATATCCAACGGTCTGGGGAAGATTTTACTGAGCTGTGAAGATGCAGAATTAGTTACTTTTTCTCATTAATAGCACAGAATTAGGAGTAAATTTGAGGTAAAATGAGAATAACATAAACCTAAATATTAGCACATCTATCAAGTACTTAACGAGCCCCTCCAGCAGAGCGGAGTAAGGAGGCACTCTCACTGTGTGTCAGCAGGCGGAGCTCTTCCAGAGCGTGCGAAGCCTGGCTCTAAACACTCTGCATTATTTTAGTTCTTTATGTAAAATGCTCTATTATGAAAGAGAATAGAGAAGTGACAGTTTATACTCTGCAGAGGAATGAAAGATGTATTTGGGTAACAGGCTATCAGTTGACTCGTACTTCTGGACATTGGTACCATTAGTAACAGGCTATCTCCCTAAGGATTCAGATGAATGAACTGTGTTGTACTGAAATTCTTAATGCTGGCTACTCTGAAGTTAAAAGAGGAAGGAAGTGTTCTAATTCCAAATCATTGTTTCGAAAGGGAGGAAATCCTCACCTAAAACTGCATATTAATTGTAACACTCTTTTCTATTCAGTCAACTGAACTGGTAGGAACAGCATCTCTCAGACCAGAGAGTTCTGCAGTTCGAGGAAGCACTTAAAGAACATCTCAATGAAGAAAGAGCTAAAGCTCTCGTAGCAATCTCATCTAATTCTTGGCCTTGCTGAGGTAACAGCTGTGAGGACCTGCTGGGGAAGAGCATAACACATACTACTGGATTTTTTTTTTTTTTTAAACCTTATCTTTCATCATCAAGCTTTTACTTTTTCTTTAAAAGTATGTCTTAGTGCCCCAGCACTGCCTCTCTTCTATTGCCTCCAACAGAGGCAGCACTAGTACAAAGACAGCTAAAGTACAACTGCCAGTCTGTCAGGAATGGTGGTATTCAAACAGTTCCAGATAAAGGAACTTAAGGAAGATAATGCCATAATTGCGTAGTATTCTCTCTTCCATTTGTACTGCAATATTTTTGCCTATACATTTCAGTCACAGCTATTACTATAAGCTATAACACAGTATTTTTATTTACCAAGTTGATGGAACTTGCACCACAATTCTGGATCCTTCTAAACTTATCTGAGGAGCATAGGCTTCTTTATTTTCAATCTGTGCTGTGTCCACAACCACCTAGCAAATAAAATGAAAATAAAAAGGGAAATTATTTTGAGTTCTAGTTATTTTATCAACCCCATAGTTAAGATGTGATAGTTTAACCTCCCTGCCATGCTACAGGTGCAAAAAATAACAGGATAAAAACAAATCAACTCAGATAATCATTACAAGTTGTTTTCTATTTTTATATTCTTTCTTTTTGTTTAGATATCAAGTGATTACGTTGATACAGTACCCTATATTTCAAGGACTTAATTCTTTGCAATTACATACTGTAGTTATGCATCACTAACTACCTAACAGCTAGTGGTTATCAATGGCCTTGTATAACAGCCCCTACATTTGAGAGGTTTCGCACTGTTACTACTTTAAATAGCACCCAAACACCTATTCATTGAAATATTTTAAATAATTTAACTGCAGTGCATGGTATGATACAGACAGGTAGTATTTAGTCTGAAACTCTTGAGATAGCTCACAATTCTTAACCCCCCCCCCCCTTTTAAGGTTATAAAATCCCACACCAAGCTTTCTCTACTCTACCTAATGGAACTGGACTGTTATTAATTCCCTATTATATAAAGAGAAGAAAAGTGGCTGTTTAATTTGTTGAAATCTGAGCTTTCTGTAAGACATCATGAAGATACATGGAAGAGGAATGCCTTGAAAATTAACCTTCTCTCATGAACCTTTCTTTTTATGGAGTTGAGAAGGAATGGATTCACCTAATACCAGTGATAGTGAGTTCAGTATTTGGTTGTGCTTTCTGTTGTTGTCCGGTCTGCATGGGATGGCCTTTTTGATCATTTCCATAATTTCCTATTTTGGTCATGCTGAACCAGCAGCTTTTTGGCAGCAGTCAGCAGTTCTTGCTTCAGTGACTAGCAGATTAGCTGTACCATTTATCCTTGAAATGGCAAAAGTCCTCCAGTATAAACAGGCCTCAAGGGATACTACTGGCTCTTTTGCAATCATCTGACACTGGTTCTACCTCTAACTGGTTGTCTACTAGTGGTTAGTGAAGAAACATGAAATATGAGTAATGCTGAGAGTCTCTTCTCTTGCTTTAACAAAACCATCCAATGACACTGGAAAACAATTATTTCTCACCTTTTAGATATTTTAGCATAGAATCTTAGTTTTTCTCCAGTTGACTCTAAGCATTTGCCCAAGTTAATTCGAACTTGTAAAACGTGTCTAAGCACAGTGACAAAACACCGTGCTATTAGTCACTCATTAAAATACCTCTCATTTAGTAAAAGGGCAACTCCATTACTCTTTTCCTTGTATTTGTACCATTTTAATTTTAAGTAATTTGGTAATGTTCAATTCAGTTTTATTGCAATGACAACTGGGATAAGGAGAGATGAACTTAGGAGTGATTTTTCTCAGCTCCCATGAAAAAATACTGTCTGCACCTCAGACCTGTAAATCAGAACTAAAATTCTGATTTGTGCAGACCTAGATCAGCTTCTGGTAGTGGTGCGTGGTAGTGCTCGTGGTCTGGGCTTTGTTGAGGGCGGGGAGGGGAGGTGCGTGTGTCCCTGTATCTTCCTTTTTTCCCTTTAAAAAAAGTTTTAGATTTCTCAACATTCAGTCAGAGTTACGACATCTGGGATTTAAATATTACTAGGAGATCTAGTGCTTCTGCAATGCATGTTGTTTTTTTGCTACAGAAAGATCTACTAGCATGAAAAAGGATGGCTAGAGACTCAGTTAAACCTTCTCTTCATGACTTTGCATGAGGCCAATTTGAAGTTTTGAAATAAAACTCATCCTCTATTTTAAAACATACATTACTTTTATTCAAACACAGAGATTTCTTCAGCTGACCCAAATCTGAAAATACAATTCTTAATATATATGCTAAAGTAAAAACTTAAAAACCACACTTTGAAAAATTATTTCTTATGTTAAAAAATATAAGCCTAAAATAAGCAAGCAAACTAAGTCACATCTCATTGTGCTTTCCACTCTTAATGAGTTTCTTCTTAAAAGGCACATGGCAAGACAGGCTAAAGACAGCAAGACTGTCAAGTAATGTTCATTTTTTAAATTTGGTATTTAAACAACAAATTTACACACAATTCTGAACTAATGCACACAGCTTATTTCTAAAAACAGTAAACCAAAGACTATGTAATATTGTCCCATGATTCATTTATGCGAGTTCTACACAAAATAAACTCAAAATAAACACATTCTCCCTCCCCGCCTGGTGGGTGCTTAGAGGATAGCTTCCTGTGCATCAGACATCTATTGTTCTTGTTTTACAGGTGTTTCCTCTCTCATCTCCACCCAAAGAATGCTTTAAAGAAGCAAATTACAATTTCTCGTCATTGCATGAGGCTACATGCAAGCATAATTGAATCCTGTAAAAAATTATGGCACACAGTTTATAAAGAAAAACCTCAACCCTCACACCCTTCCAAATTGTAACAAATCAAAGTGAGAATGAACCAAGCAGAGAAGGCTCGCAAGTATTTTGTCACATGTATAGCTCATTACTGTGTCTTTGAAGATGGAAACCTGCTACTTTCAGAACCTGAGGTACATGCAAAAATCTTTGGAGACATTCCTGATTCAACACAAGTAATATTCCTTATATCAGCACTGGCATTTGGGAGAATGTATAAATAAGTTTTATGCTGACAACTCTCCAAATGTTATGATAAACCTGAAGAATATCAGCGCTTTAATTACCAGCAGGTCGAACTAGTTATGTCTAGACTAGGGGGCACCAAGAGATTTCCAGACTCCTGAGTCCAAAAGTGCCTTGGGCCACTCCCCAGATCTCATCAGGGCAGGACCTGGGTGTGCACATCACTGAAACCCCCTGGACAGGAAATGGTGGGAGGTGCAGCATCCTCCAAGGCATTCCTCATCTAGACACTCAGGAGCCAAGAACTCCTCCTGAGTTATGGCACACTCCCATAGGGCTGCTGGGAAACATTTTCTTTCTTGGCCTCATTTCCCGTACCTTGCTGCTGACTCTCAGCATCCTGCCATGAACTAGGGCAGGTAAAGACACAATCCCACTTAACCATATCCTTTTTTTCTGGTTCTTCTTGTATTTATTAATATTTAATACATATTTTCCTTGAAAACACCTAAGTAGAAATTTCATCAATCCTACTATTCCACAGTTGCTTGCTCTTCCTGCAAAGACACCACCTTCTTAAGGCTCCCTGTAAAAATTCCTTATACGAAGTGGTTAATGCACTACCATCTCCTCTCCTTAAATCCCTGTATCACACTGAAGTAACGACTGGTAGCAGGTGCACTGCTGTTACGATATTAGTGGTCTGTCCCTTTGATTTTAGGCCTTCTTTATATGAAAAGTCAGTTGAATTCCAGTATGACTTGAACCTACTTCTCTAACAGATATTTAATATTAAGGGAATACCTAATATTTGATATTTAGTATCAAAGGAATGCTAAAGTACAAATATCTGACAAATTTATTATTTACAATTTATCATTCACCGTTACTGGAGAACCTATTCATGCTACCAAAAACTGTATGGTTTAATGAATGAGGATGGGAGGTCAAAGTCACGTAACTGGCTGTGTGATTTGTTTGAAAAATGTGATATCTACAAAGTATGTAGCAATATGGATCCGTTCACTAGAACTTACAATTAGTTACAAAGTCCTGACAGCTTGCCATCACCTCAAACAAAGAATCAGTATATGAATCAACAAGAAGCATTTAGCTTGTTGTAAGTTATTCTTTGAAACACCTCAGGCCACAGTGTACCTTTATGCGTGCATTTCCTTCCTACCCTATTGCATTCTTGCCCCCATTTTATTTGTCCAGTCAAATTAAAACTTGAAGTAGTCCAAAAAACTCAAGTGTCATGAACGAACACTCTGTTTAATGAAGAGATCGCAGTACTTGGTTACGGGAGCACAAATGCATTTTCTTATCAGACCATGTCTCAAGCATCTATTTTTAGCACCTGTTTACATACTGTAAAATCCATGTGGTTTATTTTTTTTTTCCGAAAGAACACATATGTCTATAGCAAGGTATTTAATTGCCCTGTCCTCTGTTGGAGGTATCAGGTAGCATTACTCAGTGCAGAGGACTTCCTGGTTTACGTTGGGCAGGAAACCCAGCCTCCATTCAAAGCAGAGAGGAAATGAAAAAAACTGAAGTTTTTAAAGCTAATCCGAGAGAACGGTGGGAAGGGGTGTTTCTTTTTAACATGGTCATCTATAGATTTGTGAATCTTTCTATTTCACTATGAATTAGAAGTTTCAATTCATGTGTTCTCTTTAATAACAGAAAGTGCGAGGTACACAGCACATTCTCCTGTTCCTGTCAACTACAGATAGCATCTATGAACTTGCATTCTATGAGGATATATTCTGTTCATACATCAAGTTAGCTGCAGCATTAAAAATGGAGAAACACAAAATAAGACACTGGAAATTAATTTCCAAACTCTTTTCAAATATCTAGTTTCTCTTCAGGATATTTGCTATGCCTATCCGTAGTCACTTACCAGCCCAGCTTGGCCAAACAACAATTGTACAGCAGTTTTGCAGGCTCCTCGCCAAGTGGAAGGGCAAACCTGATTTAGTACTTCAGTAACAGGAGAGTCATCCCGTGGTGTAAGTCCATTATGGCATCCAGCTTCCTTAATCAACTGTAGCATTGTGTGCTGAAAAAAATCATTAAAACTTTGTCATACCAAACACATGATTCAGAAGTGTTAACACCAATGCTTCCGTATGTATGTATCATTGTTCTACACATCTTTCAAACAACTATAACATCTGTTACCTCTGAACACTCATGTATTACTGGAAGAGCTCAACTGCAGAACAGAAATATGGAAGACTGTCTCTGCTGTTTGGAACACAATAATTCTCCAAAATCATGAACACTATTTTTGCATATATTCTTGCAAAATGGTTTAATTAAAAACGACAAAAAGCACTGCAGAGACAACAGAAAAGCAATGTTTTGAGCTGTAAATTGTTTCAACTATTTCAGGAACAAGGAACTGGGCTTATCTAAAAAAAAAGGTGAAAAAATTTATTAAAATTGCCCAAATTACTTTTGAATTGACATATTTTCCATTCCTTTATACTGAATATAGAATTAACTTTCCACAATTTTAAATTATTTTTAAAAATTATTAAAGTTTGTAAGAAGACATTAAAAGGAACTTTGTTACAAAATATTTTTTCCAAGTACCTCCCTTAGCACTAGAATGATCTGAGCCAGACTTATTTTGGCACCTAAGAAGATAAAAGCTCTGAAGTGCAGCACCTGTAAGTGCACTTTCCTCTGCACTTTTTGATATCTAACCCTCTTATTTTCAAAAAGTTCATAGAAGCTTCATTACCTCCCAGATTTCTGTACTTCTCTCAGATTGGGCCGAATTCGCCCAGGTAGTTAAAACACTATCAGAGGCAGGCGTGGACCTACACTGTTATCAACATCTTCTTTCCACAGGAAGCCAGGCTAAAAGTACGCACTTTTAAATACACATTTGGCATTGAACTTCTACTGCAGCTGTTCTCTGAATTTTAAGGAGATCTAATTTTTATTTTTTTTTCCACTCCCCTCCTGTGGTTAAGATTCAAGGTTATTACCGTTTTCAGCTTCAGGTTTTCTGCTGCAGACTCATTAAAGGATATTCCTTTCAGAAAATGCGATCCTATCTGAACAGGTACAGTGGGCAGCTCACACTGAATTGGCTGAGGTGGAGTCTGTCTCCTTCCTGTTTGCTGGGCTTCAGCTTCACTGCAACAGCCCTGAAATAAAAAAGAACAGATCAACTGGAAGAAATGAAGACATTAAAAAAATCCTAAAATGAGTCCAATTTTTTTTTTTAAGTTATTGTCAAGGTGAGGAGGGATGAAAGACAGAGCAGGTTTAGCAGATCCTACCTGAAGACTTGCTTCAATAGCTTTTGGGTTCAAGTGGAAGCCAGCCTTCATTGCATATTCACAATGGCCTAAACTCTCCAAAGCCACTTTGTAAGCCTGACATTAAACAAGAAGTTGAGATAGAACAGGCTTATCAGCAAGTTAGCATGCAGTCATCGTGTCTGGATACATAATAAGAATCGTTATGTGGACTTACCCTACTTGATTCTACAGCATATACGCATTTACAATAAGATTCCAATACTGTAATTCTCAAATACCTCGTAGCTGCCTGGGGTACGTATTTCCACAATACTATACACCTTCGCTGTTTCATTCCTTGGCCCGCTGACTGTACCACATGCACATGAAAAGAGCAGACCTTAAAAAAACTCACCTGCAAAGCACTGTCAATTTTCACGTTTAGCTCTTTGAGCTGATGTTCAGGAATTGCCACACTCTGCGAGCAGAAAAGTTGCTGAACTTCAATTCCTGCTAAACATCCGTCACAGCCTCTTTCTCGCAGTCGAGATGTGGCCTGTAATGTAAAACAAAAATCCAGGGTAAAGAGGTTCAACATTAAACCAGGTCAAGCTTAATTAAATTTAAAGAAAGACGAAAAAAACCTCACTGAGTTTAAAACATTATAAAAGAGATGAGAAGCAGCACCTGGCGGAAAGGATCGGAGAAGATTATTTATTACAATTTATTAGACCTCTACTGCTACTTTGAAAGTACAAATCTCACATAATATGCATGGCATATAGGTGTTGGCTAGCAACTTAATTCAACATTGTTTGCTGTTACTATTTTAGCTGCCTCTCAGGACTACGGATCCTGTTACACAGGCCACATGATGACTGTTGTAACCAGATGAGGGACTTATGACTTCAACATAAAGGATATTACTTGCCACAGAAACAGAAGACAGATTTAATCATGTGTACAAACACTCCTGTGTACATAAGATGATATACTTTACAAAATTAAGAGTGATTACTGTGGTGCGATTTGAGAAGAGCCACACAAGACTAAGATCAACTCAGCACAGTAAGAACAGGTTTATGTGATATGATTTTGAAAAATAAATATGGAAAGCCAAATATCTAGTTTTAACTGTAAAACAGCAAGTGGGGTGAAACAGATAGAAACCTACTCTCAACTGCATTTCAGGCCTCAGATACAGCTTATTTTTCAGTCTAGGAAGGAGTCTTGCTCTAAAGCAGGATGTCCAAACTGGGGATTTTTGGTGCCGCAGCCAATGGACAGACACATTGCTCACCTCATCAACACATACAGAATTACAGCATTTTCCAAGTGAAAAATCTTAAAAGGAAAAAGTTTTGAGCTAGTGAGAAAGTCTCATCTTAAACTTTATTCTGAAACAGCAGTGTATTCTCCTGCCAAAGAGGCTGATTTTATATGGAAATAATGCATTGCCTTCCGCTCCACAAAGTAAGAATTTGGAAAGATTTCAGTATTCCAAATCTCCCTTTTATCAAAATGACTTGTGTGTTAGTCTATCTACAATTATAACAGAGAGAGAAAGAGATTTTATTTATTTACAGAGCACAGATTTTTCTTATGCTATCCTAAAACTCCAGACAAATACTTCAGTAAATTTAGTCAATCATAAAAATTGAGAAGTTTCTTCTATTGTTATTCTGGAACTAGGGAGAATCTGTGTTTGTCTCTTCTCCTCCCCACGTATCTTTAATAATTAAAGGATTTGACTAGTCTAACATTTGTACTAAACTCTATTTCAAAATACAGGTTTTATTATACACAAATAGCTGAAGTGGGCTGTTAAGAAGGTAAAAAAGAAAGTTAAGGTCTTAGATTCTGCAAACCCAAGTTTAATTTTAACCACCTTTTAAACAAACTGATAGCAACTGCAGGGCATTTCTAGAAATTGTAACAGTTTTAAGGAACTAAGTATATTAAACATGAAATGAACTGGCTTTATGCAAAAGGAGTAGAGCTATACCAGGATTATACCTGTTACAATTATCTGTACTACACCTAAAGTACTCCCAAATCCTTATTTTATCCAGTGAAATAAATTTACGCTGCAGTAAAAATTACAAATAATTCCTCTGCATTCGTATTTTTAAAGGAAACCTCTTTGCTTTCATATACCTTGAAGATGTTGGTTGATAAACTGAAAAACTCTGACAAGATTTCCAGCCAAGATGATTAACATGCCCGCGTGGGCTGCCAAATTAGACTTCCAAAGCACACGCTCAAAGTTACCTGAATTTAAGGAAACCATGCACTCAGTGTCTGAATCCATTCTGATCTATCAGTCTGCAGACTTCAGTAGTGCAAGGGAAAGCACACAAGCTCATGAAACTAATTTTCTTTGTAAAGTACTTTTTGTTGTGAGGAAAAGTAAAGATTCCACAGATGGCAAGTGTTTGTGAAAATACAAGTCCAGAGAGCAGTACATTTAAGCAATATGATTAACATTCCAACAATGGACGGATCAAGCAACATCAAGCTTAACAGCATGAAGATGAAAGCATTAAAAGTTACTGTAAAGATTTTTAAGTATAAAATAGAATTCATCCTCAAAATTTGAGAGAAAGAGACATTATTTAAATTATAAAGACTTTGCTCTGTTTTTGCAAAGACTTGTATAGAGGTTGTTTTTTTTTTTTTAAATTCCCTCTGTCTGCCAAACATTGTTAATTCATTATTAATCAAAAAAAGCTGTTTCCACTGTTTGTGTACTCCTTATGTACAATCATACCACAAAGAAAATGTTACACAGGCAAAGATAGTATAATATATATATAGGTATATATATAGGTAAAACAAGCTTTAGCATCTGATACCAACTGCACCATGTTCCTCCCTCCAAATGTAGCATGCCTTTAAAAATCAGAGATTTCCTTCCTTTATTAGGGCATCCAGCCTGAATTTAGGTTTCACTAAACATAACTGGCATTTCACTAAATACAATGTCACCACAGCAAGACCTCCGTACCTCTGCTGCTCCTCTCCATGACCTTACTGCATCTTCTAGCTCATTTGTGGGGCTTAAATTTGAGGCTCCAGCCCCACTAACGTTCTTTCTCTCCTGAGCTACAGCTTCAGCAAAGCAAGAATGTGCCACTGGCTGGACCTTCTGCAAAGCTTGGGACAGGAACTGAAAGTGGACCTGCATCACCGTCAAGAAACATCGCCCAAGTACCTGCAGGAGAAGAAACAAACCAGTTTCAAGCAAATAGATTTCACAAAAGTTTCCCTTATTCCTTTTTTGTTCAGCATTTGGGGTAAGGAACTAAGTTAAACTCAGATCTTTCTCTATTAAAATAACACTTCAGGTAGTATCACATGATATTTAACCATTTACTTCAAAGAAGGTAAAGAGTGAGTGAGCACTGGTCTCTATGAATGAAGGGGAGATCAAACTGATCTCATGTCATTTTTACTTCTGCATTCCAGTTATGGTTATTTGAAGAATGAAAAGCTAGTTCAGTTACTCAGCAACACAGAGGACATGAAACAACACAAAAATGGGAGTAACATTAATTATTATCACAAGGACAAAGTCAACAACAAAACCCACTTGCACATAAACCTAGCAGAGTTTATGCTAAAAAAAAACCCAACAAAAATCAGAATAATTTAAAAACATTATTATAAAAATCAGAAAAGTTTAATCCCGTAGTTTATCTTCCAAGCAGAGAAATAACCAGTAATACACATCAAAAGCATTTTGCCACATAATACAGTGGCAACACAGTGCCATTTTGGGAATATGATAGTGCCTGCAGAATACACACACAAAGCTGCAGCCCTGTCACTTGCATTGTCTAACAGGAACTGCTAATGCTGGCACAAATCTTCTCTTCAGAATTTTTCACTGAAATGGGTCATGTAATACTCACTTGGAAGGCTGAGGAAAGGCAGGGAAGCGAAGGGCTGCTGGTTCCTCCCTGTACTTGCTAGGCTGAGAGCAGCACCAGCATCACCCCAGGGAAGCAGTGCCCACCTCTGCCAGCCGCAGCTGGGCTCCCAGTCCTGGACCTCTGCCCCCGCACCTTTCCATCCCCCATTTACCTCCCTCTCTCATACCGATGCTAATGAGAATCATGACCAAAGACAGACATACGCCTCAGTAACTATGAGCAAAACAGGTCACACAAATTGAGTATTCAGGGTGCAGCCACCACACGTGTAAGAGCAGACAGGAGCGCAGCCATCCAGAGGGATAACCTCGAGAGCAGAGCAGCACGAACAGGAATGCTTCCTCAGGGCCAGGCTCCCCTAAGCAGATGAAAGCTTACAACAAAGCGTAACAAGAACACAGCAGAGAAGCAAGAATTTTCCAAATTAGTGCAGAAAGTATTTAACAGCTATTTCAAGTGTTTTGTTTCTTTTACGGAGTTGGTCATACAAATGGTTTAAAATGTATATTTGACTTTGATTTATTAAAAAAGACTCAACTTGAATTCCATTTCAGGAATAATTCATAAAATACACAGATAATGTACAAAGCCATCGTGCCTTGGAGCAAATAAATCATCTGGCTTATTTTCAGCTACATTCTTCTGGAATAAAAATATTCAGACACAATGATCTTACTGGCAAGACTCTGCAGTCACACGATCAGTTATATGCATTAACTATCTATTTCAGAAGAACCAGAAGTGGCAATGCTTTTTTCCATTGCATCCGGACTCCTTTTGACATTCCATTCTGGTTCAATCACTTCCCTTCTTTGTACAAGGCATAAAATTAAACATTTTTGGTACTTTGACTGACCTCTGAAAGTGGAGTTTGCCTTATTAAAAAAAGCAGTCAGCAAATGATAAAATGAATAAAACTCCAACTTTCCTGGCTACAAGATTAGAAAGATTTATAAGAAAACTGCAGGAAAAGACAACTGGCGGTCTGGATATTTCTGTGTAAGAAGAATGCAGTTCTCAGGGGAAGAAGAAACTAGGACTCATGAGGAATTTCAAGCCAATTAAGTTTCAAAGAATATTTAAGGTACAGAGGTTGAAGTTTCCCCTGCCTGGGAATAATGCTCAAAATAAACAACTGATTCAGTTTTCAAGTGGCAGCACACAACATTCCTAGTATAATTTACAATGTTAAACCATAAAGATAAATAGTAACATCTGCTTTACTGAACTTCTATTTTGTTTGAAAAATAATGTTTCAGTCTTCCTCAGAAATGGGTAAGAAGGATTTTATTGAAGCAGTTAAAACCAAAGTGGTGGAGGATTTTTGCACCATTAAACACTCAATGCAGGTGCCAAACTCACTTTGAAGTTCACTTCTTGAGAATTTTCTTCCAAAGAGCTTAAACTCTGTCTTAACTGTGTGAAAGAAGTATGACCGCCACCAGTCTAACAAATACAGCCAGAGTTGGACAGCAGTGATCGAAGCGTGTAAAGCAATGTACTAAATCTCTGTTGCAAAATCTGCAGAACATTAACATATGGATCCATTTTACAGTTAAGAGACACCACATCTCTTTTTCAAGTTTATTTCTCCCTACCTTCCCTACGCAGAAGTGTTTGACTCTCCTGTTTTACACCGTAATAAGAACAAACTAAAACCTACAGACTAGGTAATAATCAAAGATGAACTGGAATCATAACAGATATCAACTAGTCAGGTTTTCTTGGTAGTGGTGGTGTTTTCTTAATCCATTTCTTTGAATAATTTATATTGAATATATGATGAGGTCTTTAGGTTGCAAACTTTTTGTCACAAGAAATCTCTCTCAGCAGCTGGATAACCTTACCTAAAGGAACCCGTCCAGCTGTTTAGGCAGCCGGAAGCAATGGGACTTTTTGGGGAGGTCTCACTTCATACTTCCTTGCCTCTGAAACAGGGGATGAGTTCAATCAAACTGGTTACATACAAACAGGAGCATCAGGTGGAGATGCGCTGTTAGGTCACTCTGTCCCACATTATCCTCCTAATGGGGGCACACAGTCAACTTTGGAGTATTTTGCTGGACAAAGTGCACAAATAAAATTGCCAGATTTCACCGCTGAACAGTAATGCCATGCAAATTCCCTGCCAAGCAAACCTTATCCAACAGATCCGTTAAAACAGAACACTACCACTAATAAAATTAGCAAATAACCAGTGTCAGTCTTCCAAATTTGATAAAAACACCAGCCAGCAGTTCCAAGTACCATTTTATGTGGTAGAATTTATTTCCTTTTTTTTTTCCTTTTTTTCTTTTTGCTATTTCCCTAAACAAACAAAACCCTCCAAAAACCAAAACACCGCAACACGCTTACTCAGTGGTTTCCTACCACCCTCATTTCCCTGAAGAGAGTTCTTAATGGTTTTTGTAACAATAAGCCCTGTGCACAACCTGTCTACCCACTGAAGAGACCAGATTAAAATAGCAATATAATGAGGTTACCAATGAGGTCTGACTCAAACTGGTGTGCCAGATGGGGAGATAACCCTCTTTCCCACATATTACTGAAAGCGGCAGAATATTATTCACTTTTACTAGGTAGAAATGCCATGCAGTTCCTAAGAGTGATCTCATGACCAGAACACCTCCAATGCTGCTCACTGAAAAAGCGTTACCTACAAGAGAAGCTAGATTCCAGCAGAAGTTGCACCTTTACATCTACAGTATCAGGAGACTCGGGCAACCTAACAGACTCATTTCTGCTAACAGTCAACCTAAAAGCCCTGAGAGCAGACCATGAGATTACAGACCAAGACAAGAGTACAATGTCATTCCAGCAAGCCATAGCATTTTCTACTGATTTGAAGCAGCTTTTTGCTACTAACAGCTCATCAACTCAGAAAAGTCTGAAGCCAATCCCTGCAAATCACAGGAAAGGCAACAACTTAAAAAAAAATATTGAACTTGGGCTTTACAATATTTGCTAAGGAAAGCCTACATTTTATATTTACTCAGACATTTTTGTCCCACAAGCTTCTTGTTCAAAAATCTTCAGTTATTTTATACACATAAAAGCCAAAAATTGTCTCAATTTAATATAAAACAGAGCATCCAAGTAAATATCCTATGCCCATTCATGCTTCCTTTTTTGTTTAGGAAGGCAACATGTACATCTCTGTCATTACTACCACTTTTGAGACAATACACGAGATCTGTGTACCTAAACCAAGGTTCATTCTTTGTATTTTGCAGTACTGAGGCTGCTGCAATGCTTCACAAAAGATGAGGAAATACACAAACTTTTTTCCACTCTTTTTTTTTGTCCCCACAGGATTTCCTTTAATGCTTTTATTAACAAAAGTACAGTTTTACTGCATTCTTCCAGCTTACAAAACTTTTAACAACAGATCTGTAAAACTTAACATAAAACACACTCTCATTCCCCCTGATTTCCAAGCAGTTCCTTACCCGTACAGACACAAAAATACCTGAGAATTCATAGTTTTCTGAAAGAGGAAAAGGAAAGACAGAAAATAAAAATCAGCATTTGCATTTCTGAAATTAGGAAACCTTGAAAAACTCCATCTGTCACCAACACTTTGATCAAGAGAAGTCACCTTCTTACACATCTTGGCAGACAGCTCTGAACTAGCAAGCTCTGTTCTGCTAAAAAAAACAATAAATAAATTAAAAACACACTGCTGCTACAGTCCAGGCTGCACCACCTTTTTTAGTCCTAATCCAAGCCAGTGTATGTTTATCAGAATTTGAAGTTTGCTTGATACTGCCTTCCCTGGGGCCTAGAGTCCGCTACACTAGATAAAAATGTGTGGCACCTTGGAAAAGCTCCTAAATTCCTCAAACCAAACCTGCCCTGCTTACATTCCTCATTCTTCCTCAAAACATACAGCCTTTCTTGAGGAAGGCTTAGGTAAAGTATGTTTTCCTTAGCTGGGCTCACACATAGAAAAAGCCTTATTCTCATGTACTTCGCATCAATTTGGGGTTCTGTCCTCCCACCCCACCATGAATTACAACTCACCTCCCCCTGCTTCCATAATACCAGGCTCCAACCCTCAAGTCAGAGGCTCTGGAGTACCTCTTCATAGAATATTGCTGAGCTGCCACTGCGACATTACACCATCTCTCAATTCTTTCTCAGACAGTTACAAGTTCTTTCAGTCATCTACTAGAAAAACTGCATTAGCAGCTTCAGATACGACTGTATTTCCCCTCTTATATTTTCCAAGGAAAAATTATGCTGCCTCTCACACTCTGAACTCTGATGAAGTCAGGCGAGGCCTTTATATTTTTCTGCTTCCATTTGAGTTTTTTAGTCCTGCTGGTAGTTTTATGAAATGTTAACTTTTCTGTAGATCAGGGTAAAAAAAAAAACAAACCACATTTTTTTAAATTAAAATTTCAGCATAAAGAGCTCAGTCTTCAGACCACAGAAAAGCAGAATAGAAGAGGCTCTCAAGAGGTCATCCTGGTGTCCCAAGCAAGGAGCAACTTCACCTGGACTGGTTTTGCTAGATGCAGGTTTAACCTGTTCTGTAAGTTCTTCATGATGGAGGCTCCCTACCCTTTGTAGCAATGCACGTCAGTGCTTCACTAACATTACAAAGTATTCTCACAGCATCTAATATGAATCTTTCCTTCTGAAATTAAAGTTCATTACTTCTTGCTCCACCTTCCATGGACATGAAGAACAGAACACTGCCACGTCTTCTGGCAGCTCCTTAGATACCTGAACAATTCTGATTTTCCTTCTCAGTCTTCTCTTCTGCAGAGTCAGTCTTTTGAATTTGTCCTCTGAAGTCCTCTTTCCTGGATGTCTGACTACCATTGCTCCTCTCCTCTGGTGTCTCTCCAGTTGCTCGCTGTTTCTCTAAGTGCGGCAGCAGTGGTGTGTGGGTGCACTGTTGTGTTTAAGGCCGTGATAACCAAAGTGAAGAGACTTGAATGCGTATTTCATGGTTCTTGCAGATTATAGTTGTGTTAAATCCATGACAGCTGCTTCTTTGCACAATAACAACAACACTGATTTACTGTTTTCCACCGCACAACACTGACTCCTACCCAACATACAACTACCATAAGCCCTAGAACTGTTCTTCAGAACTGCAGCCCAGTGGGCTCCACTTGTGAGGCTGAAAATTTCTATTTAAATACTGTAACATTCAGTTTTTTCCCCCGAATTCCATCCTAACCAGAAAACTAATTTGTTCAATTCAAGGTCATATTTAATTCATCAGGTCTTCCAGCATACTTATATCATGTACTTTCAAGTCACCTACAAACTTACGTATATTCTCTATACTGACCTCTGCCAAGGTCCATTTAAACAGTGAGCAACTGGTAACTGCTTCCTGGGTACAATTATTCAGCCAGCTTGTCCATATACTTAAGTCATCTAAACTATGCTCCCTGGCTGACTTAGGGAAAAAAAAAAAAAAAAAGTGAGCCCGTGTCAAATCCTTAAATTTTGCTGGTTCTTAAGCAAAAGCAGAATGCAATACTTGGCTGGCTACACAAAGTTCTCATAAATCTTGCATACTGGCTTCTTCTAAAGCTATGTGCAAGATGCAGTTTTAATTAAGAAAAGGTGTAAGAAAAGTACAGTGACAAGTGGCCAATTTCCACAAGCTGGTTTGCCTGCATTCTCTTTACATTTGCTCCTACCATGTATTGCTGCCTGGTGAAGAGAGCACTGCAGGTGCACGAGGAGCTCAGGAACAAGGGTAGCTCCACACAGGTAAAACAGGGACCAAAGCAAGTTTCTCTACCTTTGCTTTAAGCTGGCAGGACATGCAGCCAACGCAAACAATGCTTTGCTTCTGCTTGTGGACTCCACTCACTGCTGAAGCAGCACTCTCCCCACACAGAGTGTGGGGCAGGGTATGAATTAGCACCTAGAACTGCTTGTCTAGGTTATAAAAGCAGTATACAAATAGTTGCCAACATTTTGCAAGAGTTTCAAAGTCCACAAAAAAAAACCAAAACCAAACACAACTAGAAGACAGGTAGCCCTTTGTATGTTTTTGCCTTTTTTTTTTTAACTAAAAAAAAGTCTTTCAGCAGAGGTATTATCAAGGTCTCCAATTACATAAACCCACATTGATTTTTAAATTAAAAAAAGATATCTTTTCCTCCAGCTTAGCTAAACATAGTGATGTTACTGGATTGTTTTAAAAAGTACCAGTCTACAGAAGACATTTCTAATATATAGCTAACCCTCATTCTATAGTAAGCATACACACTGAAAACTGTCAGTCATATTTCTCACTACTATTGCGTACTACAAATAGCATTCTCTTTAACTACTGCACCCGTAAGTCATGCAGTTATAGAAAGCAGATAATGCTTGATAAGCATGTGTGTATAACATTCATCCTTACAAAGTTACCTGAAATCTAAATCAAAAACAAAAGAACTCAGAAATAAGTTTTCCACTCAGGATGGAATTCTGTAGGAATAACTCTGCAAGGACTGCTGTAAGGAAATACATTAAAACACAAAGAACTACTTAAACACAAGGGACTAATATGTGACTATCACTTAACACTGCCTGCTACATAATTAAGACATTTACTGCAAAAGAAATACCCAGAAATACCCAGCCAGGCACGATGAGAGTTGGGGATCCTCCCACAATTTCAAAACCTCTGACTGCTGGGCGCTCGCTGCCAGCACGTGGAAATTACAGCGAAGTTATGACAAAGTTTTACAGCACGAACCTCTTGTGCTAGCACGGTATTTTCCTTTTAAGCACAACAGCTCACAATGACAAAAGTGTTCTGAAGAGCAATAAAACATTTTACACAAATTTCGATCATTAGTCAACCAATGCAGTTTTACAGAAACACTGATGACCACATGCCACTCCCACGTGTTCAGGTTTCCCCTCAGAATGGATAATACTAAGTATAGGTTAATTTGGAATATGACATCTTGGTATCATTAGAAATATTAGCTAAGGTTAAAAAAATTATTTATTTAAAATTTTTATTTAGTTGGTTTGGAAGGATAGGGTGCTGGGGTTTGGTGGGGTTTTTTTTGCGTTATTATTATTATTATTTTTAAACTAAGCATAGCTTCCCCAAAGAAAGAGGTTGTTGGATTGCTGGTTGTAATTTTAAATCATATAGAAGATTATAATTGAGAATTATATAGGTAGTATAATTTAACTACCTAATTTTAACTACCTCAATTTTAACGCATCTTTCCTATTTCATTACATCTTTAAATAGAGTACAAGTTCTTATACAGAAATACCCACTCAATACCTAATTCAACATAGCTGGAAGTCAGGCACTGCAAATGACTTATTTCAAGAAGAAAACCTAAAAGGGAAGAGTTTCTCTTTTTACCAGCATCGCCCACAAATACAAAACAAGGCAGAGAGAACTTTTGGTGTAGAGTTGATTTTGAAGAGAAATCCAATTAAGAAGGAATGACACAAATTAACATGCTAAACAGTATCCCCCAAGGTAACTTACCTCAATGTCTTGTAGGCTGAACTCTTTTTGATCTTTAAAGTTTGCAGCTCCTGCACTCAGTTCCATCAGCATTTTTGCTATTTCTGGTTTTATTGCTGCTGTGAGTCGACTCGCTGCTTCCATGACATGTTCCTGCACGTCTTTCAGTTGCATAGCTGCCTTAGAATAGTGCGAGTTCCTAAATACACTGCTGAAAAGGTCTGTAAGGAAAGTGCTCGTACGGCAAAACACGTTGAGTGCATCCAGATATTTGGAGATTCCCTGCTGGATGTCTGCGATCGGAGTAGTGTGGGACACAGGGTGGTTGCAGCTGCCCGCAGCAGCCGAGGAGACCAAAGGGGATGCTGGGGTCGTAGATGCCAGCGGTGCGCTCAGGGTCCTGCCTAGCTCAGGCATTTGATACTGCTGGTGTTGCTGCACTTTTTGCTTGGACCCGCCAAGCAAAAAGCGCCGCTTATAGTCCATTTTGCTTTCTTGTGCACTACAGCAATACATAAGTGAGTGCTTGTCCGAAGATTTCTTGATCTAACAATCACTTGTCAAATTCCTTCCTCAAATATATAGTTATGTACAGTAACAGTGGAGGACTGTGTACATAGGTTTCACAAAAGGCATTTCAAAAGGCAAGCGTCTGTATAATCTGTATCAGCAGTGAGAAAGGCAGCAGACTTGCTGACTTCGTATTTTCAGTGTTCAGTGCAGCCCTGCTGCCGTTATAAACTGTACTCAAAAAGCAAGCTGAAGGATCTTATTAATGCTCTGTCTCTTGTTTGGTATTCCACTCTGCACAAAAGCAACGCTGGAGCAGAGAAGTTATCGCCTATGACTTCTTCATGAGCATATTATTGTCACTTGCTGTTAAGGATACAAAAGTTATTTTTGTCAATGCAAATAATAGTTTTAGAAGCAATACCTTAATACATTTTTCCCCATTAGTAATGTCAGGAAAAGTGGAGCAAACCACCGATCAACAGCGATTATAAAAGCAGTGCAGAGGCTCCTTCCTTGAAAAAGCAAATCCTTATGTCAGCAGATCAAATATCCTCAACATTCTTGACAGATCCAGTCTGCCAAATTAGTTTATTTGTAGTGTCTCTTCTTAATACTGGAGGGGACAAAAAAAATCTGGACTCTGTTTACAGAAGACTATGCAAGTCTTTTGCTAGTAAAAATTAGAGTGTTTATTATTGCAAGCCTTCTTCCTCCCCTTTCCTTGTTACTTGAGGTAGTTGTTTCCGTTGTAACATTAAGAAGTGCTGCTTCCAGACTGCGTTTGCCCTCAATTGTAGACTCAGAACAAAAATGCACAAATGTATTTGTAAGGCCTCTAGGTCATTTCCTGTGAAGGGGGAAAAAAAAAAAAAAGTTTAAAATGTTACGGAAAAGTGAGAAGGTTTGAGATTTTAACTCCTGCGCTGTCCTGGTATACTCCTCTCGGCATACGTTATCAACAATACCCAAGATCAAAAGGAAGGGAGAGCTGCACTGACAGTTTAAAAAGCAGTTACAAGTTGGTGTCATTCTGCTACTAAACTCTGAAACGCTGCTGAACATTTTCTTTTTCTCCCATCCTAGATTGTCAAATTTAAGACTATAGTTAATCCCCAGTGCAACCCCTTAGACAGTTAAGAACAGTGGAAGGCTATTAATGCAGAGCTCAGGGGGAGTTCATCATTATCTAACCTTATCCTTTTTAAATAATTTAATAATTAAATCAATTAAACCTTTTTTGTGCACCGTAATTTATTGCAGAAATCTGAGACTCCCATTCATTTTAATAATTTACTAAATCAACAGATACAGGTCCTTAAGGTTTTTTTACTACAACAGCAGGCAAATCTGTCTCTATCCTAACTGAGATTAGCTGAAAAATACCCCACACACATCCCATTTCAGGATGACGGACAGCATCTATCATACGCAATGTATTATATGAGGCAGAATTCCCTAACAGATTGTCCTAATAATGCCCTCATGAAAGCAGGGAGGAAACACAGCTTCTAGTACTGCCCTGCTCCTACTAGCAAACTCTGGTGCAGCTGGAGAGCCAAGAGCACTTTCTTGAAGGCACCTGTAGGAAGGTGAACAGCCTGAGCAGTGAGAAAGGGTCAGTTTGCAGCAGGAGACGTTCAAGGCAAGGCTGGAAGAACTGGAGCTTCTGGAAAAGGGCATGCAGATGTTTAAGCCCTTACCAGTCACCAAACACAGCTCTTAACTGGACAGGGCTTAGCATCTCCTGATCATTTTTACAGGTTGGAGTCATATCCATACAACGGCCAGAGTTACCCCAGGAGCTCATACACATATCTTTATATATACCTTTTATATAAACAGACACATATGTATTTATACACAAATATGTAACAAGTTTATTTTTAATGCACTATGAATTTACAGCTTGTTAATTAATCCCACCTCAGTCATCTTCCTTTCTTCTGTACCAGTCAGAACTGCATTGACCCAATTAACTCTTACCCCACCAGCTAGGTTGGGGTGGGAAAACCCATACTTGCATCCTCAACAGACTACTTTCTAGGGCGTTCCTCGCTTTGTGAGAGAAACTTTCTATTGCTTGAGACTGTAACAGATACTGATTAACAATGTCAGGACATTATCAGAAGGAAAGTATAATGTAGAGAAATACAATTTGTTCAATCAGTTTGTCTAGTCCTAGCTGTTGGTAACACTTTAGGCCACTCTCTCCCTCTTCTACACGCACACACATAACTTGATTTGATCAAGTAAGGACATTCTTTTCCTTACTGCAGCAACTGTGATGTAAAAGGCTAATATCAAACAGTAATTTGTATTTGTCTTTTTTTTTTTTTTCCCTGAGCACTTAAAAGAATAATTAGATATAAAAGACAGGAGCCCTTGAATTCAACAACAAAATATTTCTTCCACTATTATATTTGCGATATGAAACCTCTATTAATAGTCAAAATAAAGATTTTCTCTTCAGTCAAAATGTCTTATTTCCACTGTCTGAAGAAATAAGATACCAATTCATTCACATAATATGTTTTGACACATATATATGATACAAAAATCTCACAGCTGAAGAAGCAGGCAAGACAGCAGGACAATACAAGTTACAGAGCTGCAGTCTCACACCCACTAAAACAACAGACACAAGTTTTTCAGGAAGTCGTTGCTGCAGATGGTTCTGCTTCCAAGATCTAGAGCAAATATTCTTTCGCATTCCCACTTTTTAAAACATAACAGATAAAACACAGCAGAAATTCCCACATGCAGTACAGCATCCCTTATTAAAGTACTCCAAGCTGATTACTTGCCTTCCTAACTACTTTCTACTTCTCCCAATATTCACAATGAATGTGTCAAAATGCAATAAATCCATTAAAACCAGAATTTTCTAGGAGGCCTTGATATCATATGCATAGCTGAAAGTATTTTTCTCCTTGCTTTACAAGCTACGGTGCCTTACAGTGGAAAGCATGATTAAATTGGTTTTCTTGATTGCATATAAATGTAGATGGAACAAAAGAGTTGGCTAATTTATATGCATTGTAAAAGTAAATTGGTGATTGTTTTCCCTAAGTAGACATGAATTTCACATTGCAGAGGAACTTAAAAAAAATTATCACGAAACATCTAAATGTTAATTAGTGCCAAAAGTAGAAAAAGCTAAGAAGAAGGGGTTTTCAAGCTATACAGCACTGAATTAGACAAGCATATCAGAGATGCACTACAGTTCAGTGGTTCTGATTACACACTGAGCCTTTCAGGATCAAACTAAAACACTAATGATTTGAAACAGTCTGATATTTAGCTAATACATACAACTGCTCCATCCTAAAAGAATATAAATGCAACGAATAGGAAAAAAAAAGGTGTTTTCCTATTCTCTACAGCTGTAAACGAACATGATAAATCATTGTATTTTACTTCTAGACAATTTTGTAGCCAAACCTGCAGGTACTTATTCAATTCTTCAACTTCACTATTCCCTTGTAATAAAATCAACACAATAGCTTAAAGATGACAGCTTAGACCTTCAGCATCTAAAGAGATATTTATTCAGAGAACAGAAAACTACAGTTCTCAACACTTCTCAATGCCAGGCATGTGGGTACCGCTACATGTCTTACACTTTCTATAATGAGATCTCCAACATGCTACGTACAAAATAAACATTCTTCCTTCTGCATCCTTTCCTGAGAGTGAAGCGGAGAACGTTCCCACGCTCTCCCCTCCCCTCCCCAATGCTATGGTTCCCCCCCTGTTCTTGGTGCAGCGGAGAACGTTCCCACGCTCTCCCCTCCCTTCCCCAATGCTATGGTTCCCCCCCGTTCTTGGTGCGTGGACTAGAAGTGGGGGCTGCATATTGTAACTATATGAACTTTATGTCATTCTAACTCTTGCCATATTATCGAAAAAAAAAAAAGAAAAAAAACCAAAGTGTTTCATTCTAGTGATACAACAGCAGCACGTTATCAGTCCAACATTGGAAAAAAAAAAAAAAGAAAAAAACCAAAGTGTTTCATTCTAGTGACACAACAGCAGCACGTTATCAGTCCAAGACATAAGCATTAAGCTTGTACTTTTTGCAGAAAACAGAAATGTTCATGGAAATCAAGCTTAGAAATTAGGAAAAAAATTAACATGCTACAAATAAGGACATTTTATTCCTTCCTTTATGTAATCAAGACCCAAACAGCGTTGTTCATATACTATTAAACATTACAACTAGAATTAATATGTAGTATAAAAATAAGCTCAACACTGAACACTATCCTGTTGAAAGCTCCAAAACGCTACTGAAAAAGCTCACGACATTATGTTCTTGCCTTAAGGAGTTAATGCTATGGATAAGGAACTGCTACTAATTTGAACTATCTGAACTTCTACAGAGAATCAAGCAGACATCTGCATGAGTTGCTCTAAAAACAGCCACATTTGCATAGAGGAAACAGAAATCGCATGAAAATGAGTGCATATGCAAATCAAGATCACTATCCTTTTTTTAAATGTAACATCCAAAATTTTTTGCTTAGCTGCTTCCCAGAAAATCAAAAATATTTTCTCCAACTTCACTGATTGCAAGAGACGCTAATTAACATGGAAGACTTTCAGACAAGTGGAATTTGGCACCTCCCAGTTTTTGTTTTGGACCAGCAACAAGGGGTCTGATCCCCCATCCGTCCCATTCAGGATACCTTGCTAGAAGAGGAGGAAACTTCTTGCCTGAATCACACAACACAGGAAATTGAGCAGAGGAAGTAACAAGTAAACTGTACAAACCTATCACTGTTAGTTTAGTTACACAATTACCCATACTGTCAACTTCCTTTCCGCCAACTTCATTTACCATCTGTGTGAATATTTTGCAGTACATACTGGTTAAAAATTGTTTCATAAAAAAAAAAAAAAAAATTTCAAGCTTTAAAAAAGGTTCCGACCTCAATTTTAAAAACTGCTTGCAAAGGTGTTCTTTATGAATTCTGTTGTCCTTTCAGTGAACGTGCAATAGAACTTGTATGAGTAAGACAATCTAAAATACCTGAGCTAATTTTTTTGAAAGTAACACTCCCAATAGCGTACACTGGTTTTAATGTTATGAGCCAGAGATTCCAAATCTCAGGATGAACTTAACATGGCAAGCACTATTCACGTGAAACAATCAAACATGAAAGCAACGAAATTCAACTAATGTCCCAAAAAAAGAAACAACCCAGAACAGCCAGATTGCTTACCAGGGAAAAGCCTGAACAAACAAAATCTACTGCAAGGCCAAGAGGTCAGCAAGCTGCTAGAGCCAAGGGCCTCCTGTCGAGACCATACCAATTCCCCCTCACATTTGGCTACACAAATCTCGTGCAAATCCCAAAGTTACTCCACTATGAAAAGCGTCATTCCACCTTCAAGTTCTGCTGTCACTAATGTGTGCATCAGATCCATCACCTGGCCAGACCACCCAAAGTCCAAATGTGGATAACTTAAAAAAAAAACATCCCAAAATGGTCTTTGACATCTGAATAGCAAACTGGGAGCAGAACGGTGAGGGAAGCCCATACGCTATCTCCTGGAGACCAGCTTTCCACTGTCCCCACCAGTAAAAAAGTTACCAGCCAGTGCCCACACAACATTAATTTGTGTATCAGCACCGCACAACACAACTACAAACGTCCTGTCCAAGGAAACCCAGTGGCCTGAAGCAGGGACCCCAGCTGGGAAGGATATCCGGCTCAGACCCAAGGCCGAGCGTCCAGCACGTCACAAGGCAGGCTCTGCCGCTTTGATCCCCTCTGCCCCTTTGATCCCTTCACTGGCAGGGGTGAAGGCACGGGGACGACAGCAAGGACGGAAGAGACAACAGCAAGGGGTTCTGGAGAAGGCAGCGCTGGGACACCCACTATAAAAAGGTTTCAAACATAGCCTACATGAAAGCACAGACAGTACTTAAACAGGAGAGATGGAAAGTTAGTCCCAGGCAGGGGCACTGGAAAGCAGACGGCACGACGTGTGCTCAGGCACAGATGAACCACACCAACTCTGCATCTGGAGAGAAGAGCCACAGGCTGTGTGTGGCACAAGAGGCTACTTCTTGCTTCTTCTTTTAGATAGGCTACTAATTGTAGGTAATAATATGAGTTAACTAAGACAGACAGTGGAAACTATTTCCTCTGAATAAACTTTACAGGATCCTCGTAAATAAACAGGTTAAGAAGAACAGTCAAGTAATCCCAGCTACCTGGGGGGTAGGGGTGGTGTTTAAGCCAAGACATCAATACAGTATTTTACAGATTTTACTGGGAGTTAATTCATTTTACACTATCCCAAACTAAAGATGGATTACATCTACAGCTACAGAGTATGTTTAGCATTTACAAGCCAAACCTGTTCAAAATTGGAATTCCCATACCAGAGATTAAACAAAGAAAATTAGAATTTCAGTAACAAATCTCATAACCTGAGAAATTAAATTCTTACTTCAACTAGAACATCTCCAACACTCTCAATTAATACACCACATCTATTAATATTAAGACTATCATAGGAATGACAATTTGAGAATAAAAAGGAGTTTCTCAACAGCTATATAATATATTCAATACATCCATAAAAAGAAAACACACAGAATTAAGTGTGGGGGCTTTCAGAATCCATTTGCATTTTTAAACAGTCTTTCAGGCACAAAACTTTCCCAAATAATACAAGAGCTGAAACTATATTTTGAAAATTAAAGTTTTTGGCTGACAAGAACAGCCATCTCCAAGTAATGCTGAGTGGCAGAAAATACGCATTAATCTCTGACATCAACTAAGTTGTTTTGCACCTGTAACTTCATACCAACACATCATAAATACTTAAAGCATGCAAATACTTTTATAGGGCTTGACAAGTACCATTATCTTCACCATCAGGGCAAGCAAGGCTTACAGTTTCTCAGGACTCGCTCCACGCAGCTGTCAGGATGCAGGCACACGACAAAAAGCCCAGCAGCACCGGGGGGGAGAGGATGCACGTCCTGGTAGCTCAGCCTGTTGGCAGGCAACACACGTCACCAAACCCCGATTGCTTTTGGTCAGGTGCCCATACTTAGGCTACAAAGCCAGAAAGGAAAACCAACCTCGCTTTTCAAGGCTGATAGCCTTTCTAACAGGATGGGCTGCAGTCACTAGAAGACCTGGGCACCTTCTGTATGGTTTTTGGGGTGGGTTTTTTTTTTTTTGGTCATCCAAGTTGTAAACATCTCCTATTAAAGGAGGACAGGGGGAGAAAAGAGAAGAGAGACAGAAATAGCCTATTGTACCAATATCATTTTAGCACATGAATTGCTTATTGGGATTCCTTTTTGGCTGCTTGCCTGGAACATTTGGAGGAAAAAAACAAAATAAAACAAAAAAGTAGACAAGCCAATCCTCAGTGAATCTGTGAAGCTCCTGCTGGAAACACCCTCCTTTCAAGGTCTCCCTAATACCAACTCCCCAGACACTCTGGCCTGCTCTCCTGGCCACCCCAGGGTTGGATGGGTGTTAAAACTGACTCAGCGTCTTCCCTCCCACCAGCTGGGGAGCACAGCTCACAGGACATACTCCACAGGGACTACGTAGTTAGCATAGCTTAACTAGAATCATCAACTTGAGCATCCTATTTAAATGTATACAAATCTGAACAGACCTACTTATTCATACAGAAACTGACCTCATTTACCAGGGAAGCAATTACAAACAGAAGCATGGAGATTTGTTAAACCTAAGTGGAAGGCTCCAGCAGCTTGGTTTTATTAACTCAAAGACCAATTTCAATGATGAAATATTTACCTAACATTTACCTAATATTTATAGACAGTGTCTGAACGAATTTATTATGTATATGTCTAGAGCTTTTTCCCCTTCAAAATGACCCTCCTTAAAACAAAGCTCTTAACTTATTGTGCCAATTTGTGTCTTTTGCACTTATACTGAAAAATCCTCTAGAGGCACATCTATGCAAACACCCTAAATGACAAGCAAAGACAAAAATACCTCTACGCCATGCCCAAAAAAACAAATCACCAAAGACTGTCATGAAAACTGCTCTGAAACAGAGAGAACTGGAAAAGGCTGAAGAACACTGAATTTCTGGAGCTAGGTAAGGACTACACCTCCTTGCTTCCAACCCTTAACCCTCAAGAAGAGAATCCATAGCTCTGAACTGTACAACTACACTCCCTATAAAACACACATGGAAGGTAGGTATCTCTCAATCAGTTCAGAGTGGTTAGTACACTGAACTGGATTTTTCTAAGGCAGAGCCTACTGTGCATCAGGAGACTTCTTACATTTTGTTTGAAGTAAAACCTGTAACATGCCGAATAGCACTAACTCAAGTCTCAGCAATAACATATGACAGCAAAAGGAAAAGCTGGTGAAAGGAATGTGTTAAATCAGACCTTCTTTCAGACTTGGGTGCCTCCCTGAATGTCAAAAATAGATGCCTGTGTCAGATCAGGATCACTGTTTCAATCCTCCCTTGGCAATAGGTGCTTACGTTATCTATTTTGAAAGCAGGACATTCCCTTCCGAAAGAGAACTGTGGGTGCAGAAGAGAAGGAAAAGAAAATAATGTCCACTCTTTTGATACAGTAGCCTAACAAACAGGCTTGCACACAGCATGAGGAATTCCCATGCTATATGATTGTCAGCCAGAGGAGACTCAAGACTCTCTCATCTCCAAAATGGGTGCACCAGCCACCAGCACACTCTATTGCTCTCTAGCAATGAAACCACGGCGAGAGTGAGCATGAACAGCGCAAACTTTCTGTAGAAAAGGGACAGCTCTGCCTCCCAGAATAAATCAGCTACAGAACTGATTCTGGCCACTACCTTCAGGACTGGCAGGGAAGAGACGCCTGCTCACACTGAAAGCCAGCTGCTTGCAGGTAGCCATCAGAAAAAATACACTTTTCTACAAAATGGAGTAAAAAACTGAAGGTCATGGTTTCAAGCAAGGGATGGAGAGCTGACAATTTCCAGAAGTCTTGAGAATAAAGTAACATCTATTCCCATAAATGGCCTTTTTCAGACACAGATTTCAC
>NW_010136001.1:0-20793 GCF_000699245.1 Pterocles gutturalis | reverse complement strand
AGGAAGAAAAGGCTGAACTAGATTAATATTCAATTAAAGCATGTACGGAACAGGAATATTCCTTGGTCACACGTGTGCACCAGTTATGGCCAGTTGAGATAAATCCCCCATGCCCACCCCCTACCAAGTCTTTCCTGGCAAACCCACCAGCACATCGTATATGCACTTAGCGTCATCCTAAGCTACAGTGGAAGCCACCTGTGTTCCACTACTCCTCTTCATCCTGTCACTCCTGATTAGTTTCTCTTCTAAATACAGCAAGCACAAAGAGTCTAGGATGGTGTTTCCTTGTTAAAACTTAACAGAGAAAACAAGCATTAAGAAAACAAAATTTAATTGTTTCTCAGTTCTGTAATGATAACTACAAAACTCATGATTTCCCATGCTTCTGTAGAAGACCAGCTTTCACATGGCAGAGGTGAGGGGGTGACAGCAACGACAAAACACAATACAACAGAGAACAACAAAAAAAGCCCAAAACAAAACCCCTACTATCCTATAATCTCATACTAGACATCTTAAACCTGGAAGCAGTTTCATCTTTGGGCTCACTTCAGCAACGAACTTAAGCATATGATTAGTGCCAGGAAAGTCAGTGGTATCTCTCACATATTCAAGTAAGAATTAAATCTCGTTGTTAAATCATGAATTGCAGCTTTAGAGCATAAGCAAATGCCATATGTATTTTTCAGTATCATTCATTGGGAAGGGATGTTTTTAATACACAGTGTAAAATGCGTGCTAAAAATTTCTGTAAAATTTGTTAAAAGAGGTTTAGGAAATCGCCTTGAAGAGCTTAGTTACTGCTGAGTCAGTGTAGAACAAGAAATCAAGCAGAAGGCTCTATGCAGAGCTTTATTCCCACTGGTTTAAAATTATCTGTCCATGGACAAATACATCAATACATCTTATTTCAAAAGTTAGGTTCTTCTGAGGAAGTTTTCATTGCCCCAAACAAATCATACCTTAAACAAGACTTGGAAAGACAAGTGGGAGTAAGAGCCCAAGTCAAATACTAGATAGCACTTAGGTATGACATACTACATGCACTAAGACAGATAGATACATACACAGAGGGGGGGGTGTGTGTGTGTGTACATACACACAGACACCCCCATACATACAAAGAACGGCATAACTTTACAGGACTTAAGAGACTGGATTCATTACGGATAAATTTCTCAACTCACACATGGAAAAACAATCCTAGCCTCACACACAAAATTATCATTACCACTTAGGAAGATGACCTCGGTATTACAACTGGCTGTTCTTGCTACAACGTCAGCCTGATGCTGAATGATAGAGTCACAAGAGTAAATCTTATGTTATAAATTATTATCAAAGGAATTTTGAAGGGAGTGGCAGCCTTGGGAAAGCCAGAAACATAATTATGGCACTGCATAAATCCATAGTTTACCCACTCTTCAAATCTAGCGTGCAGTTCTGGTCTCCATATCACTCTTCCTTCCAGAGGGGCTCATTTGGCTTACTAAATATATGAACCACAGGCTCAGGAAATCCTATATGCAGCGAATTATGGAAGACTGAGTTTTAAATGAGTATAGCCCACAAACTCACCCTGTTCTTGCCTTTCCTTAAGTATCCATTTATAACCTCCATGGGACAAAGAAGGTTGAGTTGGATCAATTTCGAAGTCTGAATCAGCATGGCCACTTTTACCTTCTTATTCACTCCAACTTAGCAATCATCGAAAGCAGTATATCACAATGACATACTGTTTACAACTGCTCTGGAAACAAAGCATTTCCTCATCAATAAATCAGCTGTTAACTTCTAGACAAGGCTTGCAGTCATTTACTGCTCTTGCAAACATCTATACCACATTTCATAAATGCCACAGTACTCACATTTACTAGCACATACGCATTTTAATTTTTCCACTGAACTAAATATCCCTAAACCAAATTTCTAGACTCTTTTAACTGAGTTTGTGATGCTACACAACTTTAAAAAGAAAACACAAACTCAGAGTAGCTTCAGTACACATTTTAATTGAGTAGTGTGAGACAAAAGCAGTATTTCAAGGCAGTGAAAATTACAGATCATCTACACATTTAAAGCTCTTCTATGAGTAAGAAGTTTTGAGTACTAGAAACATTAAGACAGATCATGTACAGAAAATCCTGTAAAGCCTTTGAGATTTTGCATCTTTTTTTTTTTTTTTTTGCCTGTTTGTAGAAAGGATGATGAAAGCTTTCAAAGCAATTGGAATAACTCAACACCAACTCTTTCCTTTCCCAAATTACTATGCTGCTTCTAAATTCTCAATGCTTGCCACAGAATACATCTACAACATTGTCTTGATAGTAGACTACATCAAAAAAGAGAAAGAGAAACCCTGCAAATGTATTTTCTTAGTTGCATTAAACACACTAATCCTAACCCACTCATATAAATGAAGTGGCTCCTATTAGCATGTATTTCCACATGTAAACTATTCATTTTTTCATATTTAATAACTATGTTACCATACTATTTCTTTGTAACTGAAATGAAAACCTAACCCAATCTTTACTAATATTTATTATCTTCATTACACGGCAGAATCTTTACCTATCTTAATGCATGCCTTCTCTCCCAACTCACTCCTTGAAAATCACCTACTTCAAAAGTATTAGGTATTCTGAAATGATATGGATTCCATTTCCAAAAATAGGAAACAGGAGTACATATCAGAAAAACTGACATCAGCACATACACTTACTGTCTCATGACAGTTGCAGCCATGAGCTTTTTTGTCATCTAGCTAATACAGAGATTCACATCTCCATACCACAACTCCTGCACTCTGAGAACAGACTTTCCAAACGGTTTATGGGCTTACTGTACTTGAGCAGCAGCAGATTCATCACTGAACAGCTGGAGTTCTGCCCAGGAAAACAAACTATATTCCGTACTGAAGAGAGGGACATGATTAGGCCTTTCATATCCCTCTCATGCTGAAAATTATGGAATTATCAGAAAACTGTAATCATGAAAATGTTAAACTAAGGAGAATGTATTTTTGCAGCAAATGAACATAATTATGTTTACCATATTTGGGCTCAAAGTTGGCTGGCAATTCAGTCTGTATATAGACAGCAATATCTGATTCACTGCCACAGGATATGAATAAACCAGAGCAATCCACTGTGAATAAGTCTCCCTCCTGTAACAAAACCAAACATTAGTGTGTACATAATACTCCAAAAGCATCATATAATACTACTGGAAATAGCGATTTCATAAATAGTAATAGCTGAATAGTTTTAACTTTAATTCCAAAATTAATTCTTGAACTAGATCTTTGTAACAGAAGACTTTGGAACTGTCAAAATGCTTTATTCCTAACAAATATATGGTTTTTAATATATTAGATTATGTAGAACCAATTTCTGTAGCTGATGAAGGAACAGTGGTGACAAGTAATTTGAGATCATAAGGACTAAAAAAGTAGAAACGGTAGCATGCATACTTCATAACCTTTCCTCATTTTTTCTAATCAAAAAAGCTGCTTGTCTGTCTTCAGCACTGTGTTCCCCTCCATTAGGACCAGAATTTATAAGTCTTAATTAAATATAGATTAAATTTTTAAAATAGCACTAACTCATCCTGCATAGCTGGGGTCAAAACATGATTAGCTGTCAAATATTGCACTCTTGAAGCTTACAAATCTCTAATACAAATAAAGAGGGAAAAATATAGCCAAATCCAGCCAACTATAACCTTTCCCCCTTCAAGAACACCCAAAGCTTGGAGCTTATCTATTTGTTCTGTCTACTTTACACAGCAGACAACTGAAAAAAAAAATCCTTCCCCAAGTTGCCCAATCTTCTGCAAATGCCATAAACAACTGGTTCAAACACAAGGTAAGCATCAGAGACAAAAGGATTCTCCTCTTGCCCTTCTTCAGCAAGCCCCTGTGTTCCAGAAAGTACCACCCCACCTTCACCACAATGACAACAGCTCACATCTTTGAGACTCCAGGATCTAGTGCCTTCTATTAGCTGCTTCAGTAATCCTGCTTTCTATTTCAGTCCATGGAATAATTTGTTGCCTTTTATCCACACAACACACATGCCAAAATAGGCCACAGATCAACCTAAAATCAAGAAGCTGCACAGTGAAGGCTGAGGAACGCTAGAGCAATCCTAGGTCTTCTCCATCCACTCCTGTGAGAAATTTCTGGGCTTAAAAGCCATTAGTTACTTGGGTTTTTCATACTACATGTTCTTCTTAGGAAGACTAGCTTCATTTAAGTTATTTTCCTTTTATTAAGTAAAATACTTTAACATACTAAAAGACTACTGTTTTCCTGCTTCTTTAAAAAAGTTCACACTCTTAATAATGAAGTTTAATTTCTTTCAATACGAATAAACTTACACCTTTGGAAAATAAATCTCTTTTTTATATCTAGGGTAGATGCTACCAAGGAATATAAATAACTTCACACAAGAGCTACTTGCTAACAAATGCACACATGGAATTCTGCCGGCACGTCTCAGCAGCATGCATAGCTTTTCTAGCTCCCGGCTTTAAGCTGCTACATTAAGTATACGGCATGGAAAGGCATACAACAGTCAAACTAATGCTCAGATAAATACTGATGTGATTTGACTGATGTAATGTGATTTTTCCTTTTAAAAAAAATGCATTGTTCTTGGGTTAAAAATGATTCCCCAGAGAACTCTCCAAATATTCCCCAATAAAATTATCAATTGTTAAATAATCATCAATCCTAATTTACAACATATAAAGTACAGTCAGACCACCTTACCACGTCCTGAAAGTAGAAGCACTGATAGTTTTAGGTAAACAACTAAGCCCTCAATCATGTGCGTGATCTGTCACCAGGTTATGTGCCAAAATTTCTGCACTGAGCTGTGCAAGAAATTTTTTGCGCAGCAGAGGATACAATGGGATATTTATGCTGGTATAATACATCTTGAAAGAGAAACAGATGTAATGTTTTAATCCACACAACAAATTAACATGATGTGACAGATCTATTCAGTAGAAATCAAACATCCATAAGCAAATCTGAAGATTTAAGCTTAAACTTTTATTATTTGTTAGATCTTTCTGAAAACTCACGTCTGTTCCCCCCGAAGCACCTAGTATCAGGTATAAGACATCACACACACACATCAGTGGAAGATCCCAACTGTGTATCTAATTAAGTACATCCAATGGCATCTCTCAGAGTTCATTAACAGAGCTGAACTTTGTTCACAAATGAAGACTGGAAAGAAACATTTAAAACATTAAGTGGTATGTCACTTACACTTAAAAATTATTATCAATGTGAAAGAGTAGGCTTACATTAAATGATGTTTAGGGGATTTAAGCCGTGCTGAAGCTCCTTCCCAGTAACTTATGTTGACAAGGGGCTTTCTGCTGCAAAAATTGCAACACAGCAAAGCTCTGCCAGCCATAAGACACTGAAAAGATGCCAAATACATTTAAGCAATGTTTCAATACCAGCTGATGCATCTATTACAGATCTGGCCAGACCCCTTTCAAACAGATTTCCTAAGTATTAAATTTAGAAAAAGTGACCTTTTCACCACCAGGACTGTTTGTGCAGAGGGCATGCTGACAGCCAGGACCACCCCACTGGTACCAAGCACTGCCCGTGACTAATCTGGCACCAGCAAGCAATGGTAAGGAGAAGGCTACAATACACAATACTAAGCATCAAGGCGATGCCTGGCAATTTCTACTTTATATATTACTACAACCCCCCCCCAGGCACCATTTTTAGCCACCGTTGGATTTCCTCCCTTCTCCCCATCCCCCAGCCAGGCTCCAAACCTTGAAGTAACCTTGTTCTGCTCCCCCCCCCAGAGACAGCTCCATGTCTGAAACATAACCTCTAATCTTATTTTCTATTTCTAGCATACAATTCACGACCCTTATCCCAATTTTTTAAATTAAATATTCTACATGTTGCAGACTCTGCTTCCTACTTTTAAGAGCATTAGAAACATACAGTATTTACACAACATAGGTTTAAAAACCTCTGAAAAAGAGGGTTGCAATACTACTGTCAGTACTCCACTGCAATGAAACAGCTTTAGTTGCTAGAAGGTTTAGATAAAGACCTTAAAATACAACAGATCTGCACTTCAGGGCAGTTTGCAAAGCATTAACTTCCAGCAATTATTGGTACTTGGAGACTATCTGGGGACATTAAGCTAGAGTCTTACAAATCACAGGGTTTTATTACAAAGGAAGCCTTCTCATCTCACACCATTTATTTATGAGACAGACTTTGCTTAAACTTGTTTGGTTTTTTGCAGCAACAAAATATGTAGTTTGTTTGCCATCGATTCTGTAACATTTCTTACACAAAAATTAAAATAAAAATGTCCTACTGGATCAGATGTCCACCTAGGCCACAATGGCAGTGGACAAAATTTAGGCTTTTAATTAACTAGCACTATCTATAACCCTCTTTCATATTTATATCAATTCTATCCAGTTTGTGCAGCTGCTAGGGCAAAACGTTCCTCCATACACAAATTCTCTCACAAAAGCACTTTGATACAGAACAGCTCCCTGAAGAATGAAAAAATATTTTTCTGTCTCCAAAGTGCTGAAAAACAAGAAGTTTCCAGGATGTGTCCCAAGCCTGGAGGCTGCAGTCTGACGCAGCCATGCCCTCTCAGAGCTGCAGAGCCTTACAGGTACTCGTCTGCGTTTTCATCAGCCACGTGCCAACACTCTTCTGCTTACCCCAAAATAAGCTCTTTCAGTCCCAGAAAGCATATCCCTATGGAGTGACAGAGTGCGGAGGGAGCGTCTGCCTCTGTTCAGCTGGCTGTGCGCTTACCCTTGCAGAGGTGAACTAAGCTGGTCACTGCGCACTAGTGAATACCTTCAAATGCCTTTATTTACACAGTGAAAGCAAAAAAAAAAGTGAATTCCAATGTACCCGTATACCAAAATATTTATAATGCTTATACCAACCTAGTAGTTAGCCTTTCAAAACAAGGCCAACTATATTGAAATGACTTTCTGTCGATTAATCAAAAAATTAGAGAGCCTAGGATGCTAACAGGAAAGAAACTGTCCCTAGTAGTTCATGAAATTACTTTCTGAATTATATTTTAGATATAATCAGTTATGGGACAACTTGACCACATAAGCAAAATTTGGAAAGGAGGAATAATCCTTGAGCTAAGACATTAAGTCTTCTGACATGTTTTGTTGAATTTATACATGATTTATCAACATGTTACTGAATACATACGGTCTGTCTCACATCAGTCTGCACAGGCAGTTCTAATAAATACTGGTAGTTTGTTCTACTTTCTTTCTCCCACTCCTTCATCTTATTCTCAGCAGGGCACCATTTGAATTTATTGGTAGTTCCATAGAAAGTGAATTGTACAAGTGGGAGGACACCCTCTAGCAAATAGGAATAAAAGCAGATAAGTGAACATAAATCAGACTAGAGAAAAACAAGTGTGAGAACTTTTTAAGGTAGCAGAGCTGGATTTTGGAATGGACTGGAAAACAATAAACATAGAAATTGTGAAGTCAAGAGTCATCTCACCAACATACTCATCAGATCAATTTATACTATGAAGCAAAAGTTAGCACGATAACAGGAGCAGCGCAATCAGAAGCAGCCCAGCATGAGATTGATTCCTAGGTGGCTACTGGGGGAGTAACAATACTTTATTTCCTGACTTAAAAAAAACAAAAATTACATTGTCAACATAAGTGATAATTGCAAGTCAGGACTTGCAAAAAAAGGATGTTACAAGAACATATTTTGAATAATAACCAAGTCTTAAGGGTCAACATTTGAAAGCTTCTCCACCCCACCTCAAAATGAGGACTAGAAACATCTCAAAAAACCTTACTGAGATTCTCATGTCAATGAATGACAACCACAAAAATTTAACATAGCACTAGGAAAATATTTGCAAGTATGTTTTCAAAAGGATACTGTTATTCAACTGGAAAAAGAGTGTCACACCACCACCGTCCAACAACCCAACTATTTCAAAATAATAAATTAATTAAGCATTTTATTACTGTGCTGCCCATAAAATACATAAGAACACAATACTGCTTGTTGATGTAAATATAACTCTAAAAATGTTTTCCCACAGTTTCTGCTTTTAGCATGAAAGTTACAGAAGCAATACTGAAATCCTCACTGAGGACAGTATTAAGGTCTTTACTTCTTCAGAAGTGTTTCCACTCCCATTTTTCATAAACTTGTGGGAACACAGTAGAGGCAGTTTTAGTCATGTAAGAATATTCTTCATTTGTCATAAAGAATTAAAATCAAGTATGTACCAAAGTAACTCCATACTTGACACCATTTAAAAATCTTTATTTCATAGAGAAAGGGCTCCTGGAGTTCAATCACTGGTGCAGGATGAAGATGCATGATAATTTGTGCCTTAATTTTAGATAGAGCATGCAATAAACATTGTACTAAGTCAAAACAATCCCTTTAACATACAATAGTTTATATGAAACATTCAAATTACTCAATTGAGCACCTGAAAAAACACTTAAGGTCTCTGAAAATGTAGGGATTTTTTTAAATTTTCTGAAAGGAAATTTGAGAAGGATTTCTGAAAAATAATGCCTTCCACTTACAGCTCACCAGCATCACCAGGCGAAGTCATCATAGTGCTAGCAGCAATGCTGTTACAACTGCTGTCTGTCCTGGAGCATAAAGAAATGAACACTGACCATCATAACGGCTGATTGGTTTTTTTGGTATTTAACAATACAATTATTAAATGTAAAAGAAAATAAAAATTAATTTCACAATTCAATTGTAAATATTAAGTATATTAACACGATCTACAAGAATATTAACATGATCCAGTAAGCATTATATTTAAGGTTAAATTAGCAGCCAAAATAGACAACACGTGCCTTCTGACTCCCTGCTGTCTGCCACAAACTTCCACAACACATCTGATTCAGCCCACTCGCAGCTTCCCTGCCAGGGAGCTTGGAGCCTGCTATGAAATCCACCTTCCCACAAGAAGCCAGACACTGCTGTAACCAACACCTCCCACGAACACCAGCCAGGGATCTTCTATGTGCACACAGATCTCATCTACGACATCCCCACATATTCACTACCTTCCAGTTCCACCAACCCCAGTTCCACCATCACACAGTGCCTATGGCTCAGCCAGACTCATTTTGGACAAAACTCAATGCCCACTACTTCTCCAGAATCAATATTATGGAAACAACTCCTTCCACACCTCTCAGGAGAAGCTGTGTGAAATGATTACTCAAACAAAACATTCACCTCACATCTGCTTTCAGATAAACACCACAGTAATTGAACCCCACAGAACAATTAACTGCTTGGAAACCACCCTGCTGCTAGACCCTAAGGATCTAAGGTTCAAACTTCCACTGCAGTTCTTTACTATGTTCTCCACTCACAGATCATGCATCTTCTTCCACATTTTTCCCCCATTAGGCAAGCTCTGACAAAAACCTGAACTTGTGTGTACTCTGTGAATTACCGATGGCAGCAGAAAGTGCAAATCGCTACTGCACAATCCAACAAAACAGCTAATGTGCTTTGGAGGAAGGATTTCCATCTATTCCTGTTCTCCAAAGCATTATATGAAAAAAAAAAACCAACACCTAGAAAACTGTGTTCCCACTGCTACTAATACTCCTTCCCTCCGTGGCTCTGTAAGGATCTTGCTCTACTTCTAGAGTTATTCTGTCAGGCAATTACAACCTATATATTGTGCATAAGCCTACAACATATATATGTAGAAATGTGTCAGGGAACAGTTCCATGAATAAACACAGGCACACTACATTTATTTTTTTGCATCTTCTTTTCAAAAAAACTATTCTAGTATCATGTCTAGTTACCTGCAATTTTTGAACACTATAAATAGATTGCTTTCTTGCTTTCAATTCAACATTGGTCTTATTTTCAATTTCTTTTTCCTACTTTTAGATTTAAAAAACACAGTATGAGAAATCCATCCTTACTACACACCGAGGTATTAATATATTTGGGTTTTATCCACAATACAAAACACGTTTCCTGCATACACCTAACAATACCTGTAATGTGCACATCACACAGTGTATGTTCTCCTTTTTTTAAGGGATTTGAATTTCAGTGAGTCATTTTCTCAAAATTTCCTTCCTTCAAAGTGTCCAGAAGCACCATGCAGCTGGAGCAGACCATACCACTTTTTGGATTTATTATTTTATTAGGAACAATGTGTACTACACTCAAAACTGGGACTAACCACAATCAGAGTATTATCCGATACATCAAGGGATTTTTATCCTCAGCTACCACTCGTGTGTTGCTGTGGAGCAGGAGTGTTTGAGCGGTGCTTCAGCTGCACGGACACTGACACTCACACCAAACCCAGTTTAGAAGAACAGGAAATCTTTCACATTTTCAGCACAGCAGAATTCTCTCCCCATCTTGCAGCTAACATTCCAATCCTTCACTGTGCAACACATACAAACAGGAGAGTTTTAAGTGTGAATTAAAGTGTAAGGCAGGAAAAGGCAGTAAAAATAGGAACAAAAATAACCACAGGGAAAAAAAGAAAAGGAGAGTGACTTGATTCAGCAGCATGAGACAATTAGATGATTGTGGGCTTGGCAATAAAACTGATGGTTTTCTTCACAGTGTATCAGTATGACTATTCAAAATTAAGATTAAACCACATTTTGGGGTTCTCAAATGCTATTAGTAAGGCATTCTGCTGCTTTCTGAGTTTCTGTATGCATATCAGCAAATAATTATAAACAGCACAGTCACTTGTAAAATGGAGTCTTATCTCCTCTTACAGCTAACATACTATTCCCTGTCTGGAATAGAAACCTCTCCATGGACTGCTTTTCATATCTTCCAGGTGATTATGCTGGCATTTCGTTGCCTCTGAATTTGAAAAACATAGACTCCGTTTACAGAGACATTTCTTCATCCACATTTTGGCCAAGACACTGGATTTTTATGGGTCAGAAGTGGTACTTATTCACTACTAATAAAAACAATTCCAATGTTATATTAAGCAATCTATACTAGTAAGTTACTAGAAGATAACTACTCAGGAAAAAAAGGTCATTAAAAAAGATCTTGTGGCATCTAGGTTTTTACTACATGCCAACACTGTGAAAATCTGAGTATCTTATCCTTACTTGTGTCAGATTTAAACTTGTTATTCATAAGTGAATGGAAAGTTTTTTACCTAACTATTTATTAATTCTACAAGATTACACTGAGTAATCTCAATGAGTAATCACTGAGTTTATGACTATGAGCAGCTGTTCTGCTATGTTTCTTACCACAGTCTTCAATATGAAGGTATTTAACAAGAAACCAAAGCCTTTGAATAGAGAAAAGAAAACAAACAAGAAAAGAAGAAACAGGAGAGGCATTCTGGTGAAAGTGTGAGTAAGCAACAAGTAGCTGCCACACAACCTACAGCTTACCACCAGTCCAGGCTGAGGGAATACCTTCCATATGGAAGAACATAAGTAGCAGATTTAGAAAAAAAAATAATTTTAACAGTGAAAACAAAAAGCAATTCTTTCCTTCACATCAACTACAAAGCATCAAATTCAAAGTATTACTTATCAAAAAGCTGTTTTTTACCTAAAAGATACAGAAGATCTTATCAGTGCTGGAATACACAACAGTTCTAAGACAAGGGTATCTTGCATTTTAGGGCACATACTGGCATATATAAGCCAAGTTGTCAAATGCTTCCACTCTGAGTGATTTTCTACAGCTACAACTAATATATTCTGAAAAAAGCAGGGAATAGTAAGTGGGTCTTCTGAGATCACCAGGTTTGTACTATTTCAGAGAGAGTACTGTCCCTCACAACACCGTCCTTTGGACAAAATGCTATCTGCCTGTGACAGTGTAAACCCCTCACAACAAACCTTTAGAGACAGATAAATAGGGGATAAAGAGTCCACAAAGTCAACTGTGCTTTGAAACACTGTCAGGTTTTTCACCCACTACCAGCACTATAACCAATATTCACTCCTATCTAATTGCATATTTGCTCCAAACACCAGTTTAACTCTGCTCACGTTAGGATTCATTTTAGAGGAAAATATTTAGCATAGACATAGCATCCCAGACACTCTGCACTCAGCACACTGAACAACTGGATCAAAATACAGCATACCTTCCTATCTACACTTGTAATTATGAGGACTGCATCACTTACAAAGCCTTAAGTTAGGTGGAAAAGGAGCATAATTATGTAGTGTAGAAAATTGTGTAAACTATACTTACCCTTGTTTTTCTCATTATATGATTTAATGTGCAGTGAAAAGCAGCCAACACAGCAAAGATGAGCAACTCACACTCCAGAACAGAATATATCAAATAGCATATGCAAGGAAGACACAACATACTATTTCTCTGAAACCACAAGGATTTTTGAGAAGAAACTGTCTCCTCTGTGCTAAAACAATTTCAGAACAAAATACAGATACAACTTTTCAGCACAAAGTCACCGACTGAAATACATAATTTCCTCCTGTTTCAGGACACAACTTACAGTATCAGTAACATATTGTATCAGAGAAAAGCATCCACCGGCTGCACTGTGAAGCTGAAGAAGCCCATAAGCAGGTGAATGTCTCAGGAACAAACCACAACTTAATGTCAAGCCAAATTTTATATCAGTCTTATTAGCAGCAGTCATCTCCATCCATCACAATGCACAACGCTGAGGGCCACGAAGGCCTTTCAAGTGGAACAGACACATAGCAAATGGTGTTGAAACACAAGAGAAGGCAGAGCCTGGACAGACATTTTCCATCAATAATCCCCCAAAGTGCAAGGGATGGAGAAGCACACGCTAAAATACAAAACTATGAACAAGAGAGTAACGACAGGCGATTCTGAAGAGACCAACAGCAACAGGCTAATCCATAGGCATTTCCTCAGAGACTCACTTGAGAAGTTCAGTTTAAAAACATACTCAGTTGTCACAAAACTCCCACCTGTCAATGTACTGAACAAGCAACAAACTGTGCAGCTGTTTAAGAACAAATCAAACTTAATATATTGTACCTTTAAAGCCAGAGGAGCTATTCAACCATGAAGTCCTGTATGTGTAAGCCACAGCAATTCACACCAGATATTGAGTCCAACAACGCCTGATTAAAGCACATTCTTCAGAAAAGCATCCAAAATCAAAGACATCATGAAAGGTTGTGGAGTAGTAACGCTCTGACATCCAACCAGCAACATCTTAAACAGCATTAGAGATCCAGTGACAAAAACACCTCCCGATGCTTGAAAGACAGTATCTGTGATTTGAGAGGGACCTCTACAGCCCCCATAGTCACCGTGATATGGAAAGAGAAGGCAGAGCGAGAGAAGAGCTAATCTTTTAACACATGTTCGGGGAAACGTAATTAAGAGGCAAATCATGGTCTGTTATTCATTTGTCTGACTGTATCAAACAATCCTAATCAAACGTCCTAAAACCCAACTGTTCCAGAAACTAAAATGGAAAAAAGAAAAAAAGTCTTTTCCTGCTGTGTCTTCAAAGGAAGAAAATGCACTTTTCCCAAAAAAACATCTCACTAAATCTTGTGTGTCAACTACGGATTTACTCTATCATACCAATCCACCACCACAGAAATGTAACATTCCTATATAAAAACAAAAAATGTATCATTAGTGGTTTTCAACAGATTTCATGTCCAGCACCATCTGCAGAGCAATAGATTTCACTTAACCAGACCAGGATCTTTTCTAACCACAAAGCCAAGCACCAGATTAATTTCAAAACAGCACAGGTCAGATGCACCACTTTTCCACACGCAGTAAGTGCACTTGACCAAAGACTGCCAGACTCAACCATATGCTGTCCCATGACCCAAATCACTATTTCAGTTTTAACATCAAATATCATATGAAAGATAACATTTAAATTAGGGTTGGTAACTTGGATCTGTAAAATGCCTTTGCTAAGAAGAACTTGGGAACAAACTCATGTTAAATTCATGGCCAAATTTTATATAAATTTTGCCAATTACCAAAGTTGTTTTGTAATGGCTTGCCTAAATCTTTACAATACTCACTCCTCTTTAAACCTGAAATGGGGTCGAAGTTCTGAATCTGACATCACAATCTGTTGCCCTGGAAATTATTGCAATGTTTAGACAAAGAAGTTTATTATGAGATCTAATAAGATTGCTTGAGAGAAAATGTTTTCTTTCTTCTCCTGCAAGCAACACAAGACAGACAGAAAGACCAGAAGCTCTTTGAGTAAGGACTCTCCCAACATTTCAATACAAAACCAAGCGTATTCCAAATAACAGTATACATGCTCTTTTTCGTTCTAATAGTTGTCATTTCCTTCCAGCATCCCATACAATTTTCATCAGCATGGAAGTTTCTTAAGAAAAATAAGCCCCAGAATTAAAAGTCCACTTACACTTGCATTAATTTAGGAAATTTAATTTTCAGTTAACCTACCCTGCCCTTCTATACATAAACTTCAGCAGCTTCTCTTCAAAAACAGCTAAGACAGAAAATAGCTAAAACGGCAGTGCAAGTCTTAATATTACCAAAATCTTAACCTTGCTTGTATCATAACTTGTGTATCTACACTGGTAGCTGCCCAGGAAGACAGTTTATTTGTACTCCACCAGGAGTTAGCAACATATGCCCCATTTGCTCCCTGCAGGGGAAGAATGTCCAAGTATCCACTCAAACCTCTGCTTTCCTGTCGACAACAGCAGCAACCTGGCAGTCTTAATGATTTAACTTGTACTACTCAGAACCGAACTCAGTAAAACAAAATCCCAATCACTACCAAATCAAACTTTTTTTTAATTCTCTTTTGCTTTTTATTTAATAAAGGGTTTAGCTTTTCTAAATGATACATGCATATTTAGCCATAGACCTATTTTTCAGCATGATATTAAAGTCCTTGATTACATCATCTGCTTGTAAATGTTCACCTCGTGTAGGAAAAAGGTACACCTTATTACCTTATTATTTAAATACTGCAAACTGTGTTGCTTAGCCAAAAAACCCACAAATATCTGTGTTTTTGGTAAGAGGCTAAATAAAGTTTATTCTGGAGCTATGAAACGTGCACTGACGAAGTTGGATTCTGTAACAACGTATTGGCACAGCTTTAGGTAACACTGTTCTACACCACCTGGTCTTCAATTCCTGCTTTGACAAAGAATTGCAGACCATTCAACAGCAGGCAATATTGCCATTCTTCCCTCCTGCCAAAAAAATCTCCTAACCTCAAGATCTTCCCATGTTTTACTAAACACAGGTGCTTTTACCAAATTATGAAAAACATTTTTTCTTCTGAGCATTTGGAGATGACAAACTCATTCTACATTGAGGTTACCCTGCAAGATGCATGCAGAAAAACATATAGAACTGGAAGAACGAAATTTTTAGGTAGCCTCTTCCTCCTTGTTTTCTTCCTGCTTCTACATAATACCATCTGGTGCAAGACTTGCAAACAGCATTCTGAGAAAAATTTTGAAATACTCAACAGAAAGAGATGATGTTCCTCAAATCTTTTGGAGTCTGGCATCAAATTACATTTACCCAAAGTGATCTTCCCCTTGCGATACTCAGTCTTTTACTCAAGCTGTGAGGATGCAGACACAAGAAAAGTCTTTCAACAACAAGAAGTGTTTCTGTGTCTGTGCTTTCTACAGCTTTCACTGGTTTTCAGCATTTGTTATATGCTGGGCCACATAAAAAGAATGTCTAGCTTCTTCAGGCTGAGATTGATAGCTTCAAGTATTTTTAATGAACTTTCAAAAATACTACCTTGTACTTGCACTTTTAGAAGGCAACACTTAAAAGATCTCCAGATTTTTCTGGAATGTGAGCTGCAGACATTCAGGTGCTTTATCTTTCTCTTATGCTTCAACCCAAAACTGTTCGTTTAAAGCACAATCAGCCAAATTCTGTAATCTATACAGAGGAGCAGGAAGTTCAACTTTCATAAACAAAAAAAGTACCTAGGAACATTGCTCTGAATATCCTGGTATCAAACAGATCACATGGACATGCTTCAAAGGATCTAATTTTACCCCAGTAAATCCAGAGGAATTCCCAATACCGTCCAGAATCTCACAAACATACCAAGGTATTCACAGTGAGGTAATCTAATCGGGAAATTAAAAACACTCAGTTACTGACAGGATTAAAGATATATCTCATTGCTAGAAAACTCTCACACAAATAAATCCCACTAGGGATGCCTGTGGAGAAGAGCTCCATCACAGTCCTTTCCTCCCACTCTTCTCCTGCCCTCTCCTCTACAACACTCTCCACACACTGCTTTTAAGTTCCCAAAATACAGCACATTAGAATAAAGCATTAAAGAATCAAAGTTAAATATTATTATTTCTACCAAGGGAAACAAACTTTTCCTTAGGTTCAGAAACTGTTGAAGCTGAGGAGTTTTGTTCCATTCCCAGACTGCAGAGTATACCGAACAGAGGCTGTAAGGAATTTCCTGTAACCAGACAGTACCATTTAAACGGTAACTTTGAGTGCACAACTAAACAAGAATCACACCTAAAATACTGCTATTAAACACACAGTTGACATGTTCCCTTGTAAATTGCTAACCAACACACGTGTAGTGTCAGGAAAGAACAAAAATAGAATATCCAAACCTGAGAAGGGGTGGCTGACAAGGTGACAGAGGGATCTTCCTGGTTTTTTACATATAATCTGTCTTTTGCAAATGCTTAACAGAAAATATTAGCATCTGACAAGTACCCCATTGAAACATGACTAGATAAAACAAAACAGAAAAAGTCACATTGACCAAAAACCCCTAACCACTTGAAAAAGCAGAAAACTCTTAGAAAAGCAAGAAACAAAAGACCACAAAGAAGGAATTTATCTACGCTGCAAGACAATGAAAATCTAGCTAGTCTAAACCAGAAAATATGCATCAGTAATTTCAAGGAGAAAATTCTACTAAAAACATAAGGAGGAATTGTTCACAATTAAGAGATATTGCAAAGATGTTTCCTAAGGAATTATTTTCTTTGATGTGACCCTAACAGTAAAAACACACAAGGTAAGAATTTATTTTAAAAAACACACACGGCTACTTTACAGCAAAAACTTCTAAAAAATTTGTTTTGCTTTTCCTCTAACACAACAAAAATTCTATTTACTAGTGCTACCATGTCCTCTTGTGAGGGGTTTCCTTAGAAGGGAGAGTATTTCCTTCGTGAAAATAGTTCTTCAAAGGAAAGCCACAGAATATCCCACTTCAAACTTGAACTGTTTGAATAAAGTTACAATAGGTGCTTGCCCTGATAAGCTGCCGTATGTTATCATTAGACTGAAGCCAATGTACCACTGATGGTATGCAGTATCACAGCTGGAAAAACGTCTGACTCCCATAAAGGTTCTTGAACATTCCTGAAAGCCTCACAGAGCCTCAGTTGCTCCCACCTCAGAGCTGCTCATACTGATCTTCACTCAGACATCTCAGGATTCCCCAGGCACACCTGGAGTACTTCACATTCCCCTTTTCAGCCCTTTCCTGTCATTCTTCAGCATTTCTAGACCCTCTATTCTGCTGTTTCACACACACACCTTTTTCTTGTACTCAACGCTGCTCCAACATGGGTCCCTGGAAGTCAGTTTGCCCCATGCAAAGTTTACAACCTTAACAGAGACACACAGATCAATCCCTCCGAATTTATCTTAGGTAACCAACACACTAATCTTCATTAACTACAGCAGAGTAAGACAAGACTGGTATTTCAAGACCACACTTCTCAAAATAATTTGTCTTGTCACATTAGAGCACTTCAAGGTGAAACACACCTCATTAACACCAACGTCATCTTTTTGAAGTTTCACAGGAAAAACTTAGGGCTTTGGGTTTTTTCTTCTTTTAATTACTGTTTTGGCAAAATTCAAAGACTTGACCAAAATGGTATATTCAGAGTACACTAGAAGACTGGGATCATATCACACCAAATCAGCAACTGACCTGCAAAGCAGTATTTGTAAAACAAATGCCTCCTACTCCCCACACACAAACCTTAACAGTTTCTTTGGGGGCAGAAGGGATGAATGTCTAAGCCCCTCCTGCCATAAAATTATCTTGAGGTACACAAACAGCAGAAGAGAAGAAACCCATGCAAAGCCAGAGGCACAACAAATCACAACTACTACTAGCTTCTTCTCAATGAGTTTGGAACCCATCTTTAACAAATTCTACTTAACTTTCAAAATATTTTTTCATCCTATGAGGCCGAACTCCAGATTTTACAGGTATCAAGAAACAGCCCCTTCTATGGTTTAGATCTGCAGTCTCCTTGTAAGTTTCCAGTGTTGCTTTCAGCCACAAGTCACACAAAATCTGAACAGAACCCAGAACACAATATTGCCTGGAGATCACAAGATAGCCTGTGGCATGTTACTAATAAATTGTTGTTACCCAAAGGTGAATGAAGGTTAAGAAACACTAATCCAGACATATCACCAAGCCCTAGGAGGACCGGTGCGATCATAACGTAGATTTTGTCAAGCCTAGCAGAGCCAGTTGCTGTCTGAGCCAGACTCAGCACAATGTTCTGTGATGAGGTTACCCATGCTGCTGGAAATGTCATCTTTCATGTATGATATAAAACCCCTTCTATAGCTACTAACAATACCCTAGCATTGTTTGCAACATGTAGGGTGTTGTTCTGGCTAACATCCAATTCCAGTAATAATATTCTATCTATCTACCTACAGCAACCACAAGAAGATATTCTTCATTTTCAGCCCCAAGTGGTTTTGCAGTGCAGCAGCAAGCTCTTAAAGAACTGCCACACTTCACTGCAAGTCCCGCATTTCACTGTGCATTTATCTGTCTGCACAGATCAGGCATTTCTCTGAAATTGTAGAAACACCTTGAGATTGCTGGGAATAAAGGAGCTCTTTTCATACAGCACAATTAGTCATATCAGCAGTGATAGCTATTTTGAGCAGCACCCATTAATCACTATCATTAGCAGGATTTCTGGTGTACCAGCATTCATTGTACCAAGAACAAGTCTTTTCCTTTACAGTACTACTATATAAACAAAAGCAGCAGCACAATTTCTCTTGGCACAATCCTGTTTTGAGTAACAAGAAGCAAGTGGCAGCACTTAAAACCGGTCAAATCAGGGTAAAAGGGGAAGCGCACTTACATCTTACAGGACAGCAAAAACAGTTGTTTAGCTGCAAAGAAAAACTGGCTGCCATTCGTACGCTGAGGAAGAAGAGGTGTTGAAAAGTAATAAATAGTGGGAAGAAGTGGGGAAAAAAGCTCTCAGGTTGGAGACGACAGGAAAAAATACACACAGAAAAATAAGATTCAAGTGGAAAGAGATTCAAGTGACCAAATACAAGCTGATGCCTAAGAAGTGGACAAAACCTAGACTATTCCCTTAAACATTTGTAGCAGATATTTTCTAATCACTTTGTATGAAGGATTATTTACCTGTTAATCAAATTTCAGAGTCCCGGAAGAGACTTTCAACTAGAAAAATATTCCCTGTATGCACTATTTCTAGTTTCCTAACACCCCTGATTAACTCCTGATGCAGAACGAGAAGCGTCAGCAGAAGGATTTATGCCTTGTGCTGACCTAGGAAGAAGTACCACAAGGTGCATGGGAAGCAGTGGCTCTGTGCTGCTTCCAGCCCGGTTCCTCATACCCAAAAGGTTCCACAAGCACCAGAAACGCATATGTGAACCTGAAAAACACCTTCTTCACAACCACAGATTAAATACTTACAAGTCCTTCCTCCTAGGAGGGAAGGTACAGAACAGAACAAAGGAAGAAAATAAAACCTTGCGCAGATCTTGAACTTGGAAAAATAGCAATTATTTACAGAAGAAGCATCCAGCTTATCTGTAGAAACATTGCCTAGTAGAAGACTCCAGCCAAATGCAAAATCATGTTGATACCCATGATACACAAATAGCACTTATGCACAAACCAAGATCAGACAACAGTCCTGATCCCACGAGCTACACACCGAAACCTTCACGGGGCTGGGAGCTACACACCACATACCTCAGAGAGGTGAGGGAAGAGGAGAGTACCACGGTAGCTTCAGCCATCTGTCGCCCACAGAAAACAACTACAGTTCCTGAAGAGCACCACTGCCCCTTTATAAGGCAGTGCTGGGCTGAGAAAACAGAAACATCAAGGGAACAGCAGCCTTAAAATCCACAGCACCCCACAACCTCTAGATTTGAGATTATTCAACAGCCACGCCGGTGGTTACAAGACGCAGTGCCATTTTGGGAACCAAGCCTCAACTTTTGCCGGCTGCATGTGCCTCTGGAGCCACGGGTTGACCAACGCTGAACCACCAGGCAATTTACTGCAGCTCCACGGGACCGATACATGTCGCTCTGCGTAACACCCAGACATCTGTCCCTCTATAAAACCAACAGTGATAATAATAACAGCAAATTTATACCTGTAACAAGGTTTACAATCTCACGTAAAACAAACAAGCAAGATCATTCAACTTCTTTCAAATTTCTAAGCCAAGATCTACCTGACAAATACATACCTGCACCATTTTGTCTCCATTTAAACGACAAACCCCTCAAGCACGGAGAGGCAAAGGTATATTAACTGAAGTTTTAAGCTACAGCCCAAAATGAGAATCATCCTCTTCTGCCTGCAGTTACCATATGCACACAACGCGCTAAACATGAGGCGAGATAACACCAAACGGCACTTGCAGGGAGCATCAGGTGAAAAACCC
>NW_010136000.1:0-11664 GCF_000699245.1 Pterocles gutturalis | reverse complement strand
AAAAAAAAGACTAAATATAGAGCTAGGGACAGCTCCATACCATTTTAGTGTCTTGCTTGGCATTGGTTTCCACCAGTGCAGATTCAGGAATCAGGCAAGTATTAATGCAATAGACGCTTGCTGCTAGCTTTTCTCTTAGCATGAGCTTAAATTCGAACAGGTTGTTCTGAATGACAGGTCTGTGGAACAGGATCTGGGAAAGTCACATTCAAATTTCCAGCGCAACTTCCCAACAGAGCTTCAGCAAATCACCCTATCCTGTTTGTGGTTTGGGTGGGGGTTTTGTGTTGTTTTGGGTTTTGTTTGTCTAATCACTCTGATGATTAAAACCAGTGGTGAGGAATAAAACATCTTCCAAATGACGTGTGGAAAAGATGGTTCTTGATTTTGTTCCTTCAATTTTGGAGGCTACATATGACTTTACTGCTTGAGTTATGTGGTATTTCCAACCCAATACTGTAAGACAGCAATAACCTTAGCCCCAGTGAGCAATTTTCCAGTCCATTTTCAACATGTGTCTATGAAAGGGTGTTAAAACAAGCAATGACTGAGAGACCTTAGTGTTTTGCAGTGTCTTTTTATTGTGTGGTTTATATTCAGCCATCTTTTTTAATCCTAGACACCCATTCTATATCTCATGTAGGAGTTTCAGCAAGACTTTTTTTCCATTCTTCCCAGCACTAAGCAGACAACACAGTCTCCTTCCCCCCAAAAGGGTGCAGAGTACTCTGTACTGCAGAGTCTATTGGGCTAAGAGTACAGTCTCAAATAGCCACAACAAATAACCTTCACAAGTTGACTTTTGCAAAACACTTCAGAGAGTAAAGCAGAACTGTTAGATCAGACATATAATCAAAACCTTGATAACTTACATAACTTACTTGCATTACTTTAACACCCCAATTTGCCATGCAAAATTGCCAAAGCATATTTACAGACTCTGTAATTCCTTTAAAAATTGGTTTCTCATTATCTACTTACCTGGATAGCAACTTTACCCTTTTATGAATACAGAATATTAAATTAGAAGATGTTTAACATTTTCTTCTTCCTGTAACCAAGTTCCTTGAGACTCTGGAGACCAGACCATGCCTGGTGGAACAGAGCAATTCGGTAACTTGATTCAAAGGACTGGGCTGCCCAACAAATCAGTCCAGCAAAGGTCCTGTGTGGAAGCTCTCATGCACCAGCCTTTTCATGTCAGAATTATATTCAATAAGGGCAATAGATTGACTAATCGAAAGAACTTGCATGAATGAGTTAGAAGTGGCTGAACTTGAGCCGAGAAAACATGTACATAGATGGAATAGAAAGGATGAGAACTACACACTCGCTCTCCTTTAGAAGGACAGTACCTGCTGGGAAACCCACCAAACCAGCACTTCAGAGGTACAATGGCACTTTTGTGGAGGAAAAGAGAGTAAGAACAAGCACTTTCTGTGAATTTCCCTCCACTCTACCACTTTCAAGTATTCACACTGATATTTCCAGATCCCATTTTCAAATCCCTCACTTCACATTTCCAACTTCTATTCAAGATGCTCTGATAACAGGACTGCAAAGCAAGCAATGCACTGCCAGTGCCAAAAAAAAAGGTCAATTCAAGCATGACCACACTGAGAATCCTATTACTGTGCGAATTAGAAGCAATTCTCCCCATTGTTCATCTAGAGGCAATGCAATTGAGCAGTGCTGGGAACAGTGCATTAATAACAGCAGTTACGGTAGCAGTCACATAATGCTCTACAATCATTCTCTAGATGTGTTTTGAACGAGAAGAGATGCGATACCAGCAGCAGAGGCATTCTGAGCATGCCAGAATGGCACAGCCTGGTACACAAATGCACGAGGAGCTCCTGGCACCAGTAAACTGACTCCAGTACACAACACTGGTGAGCATCAGCAACCTGAAGCACAACTCTACCTCATCATTCAAAATTCATCCATGTATTCTACCTTTTAGAATCAGCCCTTTTAACGTCTCTCCCATCCCCTTCCCGATTCATGAGCAGCATCAGACAGGGCTGCGATACTCAGCGAGACTGACAAACTATAGTTTCCCAAAGAAGAAACAGCCCTTGCTAAAACTGGTTTTTTTTGGTTTTGTTTTTAGAACACCCACTGGTCATAACGTTTCTTCAGCTACTACAGTCTGCATGCAGTTTGTATTTCACTTACATCCATTAACGTAAGGAGAATTAAATGATGTCCAGGAGAGGCTGGGAAAGCATCCCTTGGACTCCATGTGCTTGGAAACAGCCTGTTCTTACAGATGACAGATTCAGGTCAGGGAAGGTCTAAACTGGGACACTATTGCACGGTGAACAAGCAGTTAGCGCCCTTCCTCCCCACCCCAACACGTCCTCAAAGAGACCTGCCTTCAACACATTGGTTTTGTGTTGCTTTGGAAATCTTTGATGGCAGCACAGAGAGAGATCTCGTTGGCACTTTCATCTTCCCCATAGCCCAGTGTGGCACAGTCCCATGAACAAAATGCTGACTCTGAGTTGGGCTCGCTCGACTTCACTGTAATCAGCAAAGCACAAGGGGTGGAGAACAGAGCTGCAGAAACTCTTCTGGAATAAAATATCAAGACATCAAGGAGGAAATATACATATATATGTATATCCACAAATTCCTTGTAATTTTACAAACTAGCAGTTTTAGGGGAGACCTGTACACACATTTTATTATCACCACTCATTTTATTGTTGTTATTATTATTCACATTTTATTATCCAATTTACTGTAGACACAGTAACAGAGTAGAGAGTAGAAATACAGGCTCTGGGATCTGTTTCTCTGGCTGCCAGAGATGACAAAGTGGATCATTGCAGAAGTCGTTTTCTGGTTTCTTGTATCACTGTTCCTAAACCATCAGACCTCCCCTGGTCTAACACCAAAGCAGTACAACATATCGAGCTTTGCCTTTCACAACTTCATTTTCCCCCAAGAACTGCAAGAGACTATTTTCACTGTGGAAAACCATTCAGCATATTAATTACACCAAAACCCACGTATGGCTCGACGAGGGGAGTGCATTAAAACAAATGGAGAATACAGCATAAATAGACTGCCCAACCCCTGACAAAGACAGCAACCTGAAATCCTGATTCTCCAACCAGATCCCTGTCCTAAGGGCAGAAATGATCACTGTCAACAAGAAGTTTGACATTCTGCATCAGAAAGTGAATAATGTTTCACCTAAGCTTTAAAGCAAGCATATGATTTCTCATTGAGTGACAGGACAAACTTTTTAAAAAGACTGAAATTATGAATGAGTCTTACAAGGACAGTGAATTCACTACATCCATAGTAAGTGCTTCCAAAGGTTAAATACTCTCATTATTAAAGCAGACACCTTACTGCAAGACTCTGGCTTACTGAGTATGCTCAGCTGTTCATAATTGGTTTACAACATTAGTTCAGTATTTTACATTTTTTTATATAATACAGGCTTGAAATTGTTTTGCCAAGAGATCTGCTACTTTTTAATAATTTATGTCACATGTAGAAATATGAAAACATGAAAGAATTAGGAATTTTAAGAAATTATTGGGGAAAAACCTTCCAAATTGCTGCTCCTTTAAAATGTGCTTGCAGTACTTCATAAGGGGGAAGAAGAAGGGAAGAAAAAAAAAAAGGAAAACCTTTTACAGCTACACACCTATGTGGCATTAAATACTCTGCCACCAATCCCTGTTGAGAAAAAAATTGACTTTTAGCTAGGAAAATATGGCTCCTGGAGTTCAATTTCAGCATATTATAAATAAAGATAGATGGCAAAAGTGCCATGTGAGAAAACAACAAGTAGAAAACAAAATAAAATCTGCATTTTGAACTGTGAACTGCAGTTTGACTGCCAGAATACTACCAGCACATTATAGTACACAGAGTGGAGGAAAAGAAAACCAAAAAACCCAACCAAACCAAAAACCTACCAGCAATTAGCTACTTTGGGACCCTGGCTTGAGAAGATGCTTGTCTGGGCTTGGAGGGTGTTTCACAAGTAAATCTTTCTTACATACATCTGCCTGCTTGAAAATAGCTTAAAACTTGTTCAGCTGGACACAAAACTATGCCAAGATAATGCTGCATTACCTGATAAGTGTGGATTCTTATTAAGCAGATATTTTTTTTAAATAGTCAAAGCTAGATGAGGTGGAGGAATCAACACTGTGTCTTTATCTACACTCAAAAGACTTTGCTGGCACACCAAAAATGTAAGAACTCTTCTACCATGGTCACAACAGGTATAAACCAAACCTACCAGCATAGTTTGGATCTCCTTGAGCACTGTTACGCACCTTAACCTGTATTACTGTAAGATATGTGAACTGGCAACAACCACCCAACCCAGAACATGAGGCAAACCCCTCCAGTTGCCCCCCAGGGCCCACACCTCCGTGCAGGTCTCGCCTGCATCGCCCTCCCTCCTACCCCCTAAGCTTTCAGCCCAGCGAGCTGCACAGTTCAGCAACGTCTTGTTTCTTACCTCCAACCCAAAGCAGCAGCTTGCCTTCTCAAACAGGAATCAAAGGTGATGCTAATTCTCCATCACCCACCGCTGCAGTTAGACGATTTAAAAAATACCATACAGTATACGAAGTGAAAGACAGGCTAACCACGTATTTCAACATGATTTAAGTCACTACCTTCAACGTTCTTCCAAACATTCATTTGGCTGTCAGGCTGGAAAACGCCAAAGCTCTAAAGGTTATTAGACTATTGTTTATGACAATGGGAGTCTGCAAGTTTGCAGTCATGATAACATACTCAACTTCAAAGAGAAGAAAATCGAAGACATGATTAAAAAAACCCTTACACACAATAGCTCCGACTGTCCCTTTACGCAGATGACAAAGGAGCTTTCTTCTCTCCTTCTCTACTCCCTCAAAGAAAAAAAATTTTAATCTCAACATATAATAGAGACTGAGAGCAACAGAAAAATTAATTTAATGGATTTTTCTACATGTATTATGCAAAGCAATTTTTAGTCTAGAAAGAGGTACTGCAGTTTACCTAAATTGACTCTTGAGGGTGTTTGACTTAGAATGAAAGTTTAATAGATGCTAGCTCAGTTGAAGAAGTAAATAGCTAAATCTCTTCATAAATAGTTTTCCCACAAGTGCTTCTACATGGGCCAAAAGCATACCTGCCCTACTGAAATACCACAAGCAACTATTTCTGCCTGGCACTTAATTTGTTTTGCAACAGCGAAATGTTCTGATCATCTCCTTTCTACTAATTAGGAAAAGTCAGCAAATAAGTGCCCTTAGACTCCACAGCCTTCTCTGTGTACCCTTAATACCTGGGTGCGAGTCCTGCAGCCCAGAGACAGGAACAAGTGACAGCTGGAGAAACCTACGTTGCCAAATCACACTCATGCTCAAAGCTTATTCAACCTTTTCTGTTTAAGGTCCGAGTGCATCTTTGGAAACACATCTGGATGCTTGCAAACATCAAATATGATCTAGCAAACTATTTAAAACAGGTATGGCCAGACTTCCTAGTCCTAAGAGCCTCACACCAGCATCCTCATACAGCTCTGAGATATTTACCCAAGACACTGCAAGAGAAGTCTCAGAGATCATCCACCAGGAAAGGGGTGACAGCTAATGCATTACCTTTTCCACAGAAGTCAGATCTTGTGTTTTCCTCCCAGCATATGGCTATTAAGAACATTTAACACCAATACCTTCACTTACTCATCAGCTTTTAGCTGCATAATAATTTTTCCTCCACTTCAACGCACGAGTGATTTGAACTCCTACCTTATTTTCCAACTTAATTCCACTGGGTGGTTTCCAGCTGCTTGCTCAGTTAAAGAAAAAAACAAACAGCAATCTACACTACAAAAGTTATTTTCTGTCAGAGCCAGGGACAGGTCACACCAGAATCAGTTTAGAGAAACTGAATTTGTGGTCTAACTTATCATCACTAAGCCAAGGAAACTGCAATCAATAAGAGATTACATTCGACTGAAGTTTCTTGGCTACAGCTGCATGAAAAACATTAGGGCTACCCTCTCCTTCTTTTTCTCCTATCTTTCAGAAACCACTGGGCACTGCCACTTTTGCAGATCTCGTGCATTTTGCTGACAGCCTGCACAGCAGGACTTTGTGAACATTACTTGAGTCCCGCTCATATTTTCTCAGTGAGGTTAAGGAGATCCGCCACACTGCGAGCTGCTTGCTGCATTCATCTTCCCCGATTCACTTGAGCTGCAGGAGAAACGGACCATTTCAAATCGATCAAACCCTCAACCTTCTCTCTTTGCTATTTCATTCAACTCCAATTTAGCCTCTGGTCACAGATATAAAACTGCACCCTTTGGAAAAATTAGTATCTGACAAGTCATGGATGGTCCCTGGGAAATGGATACAACAGGATGAAAGAATTATTCACCTGCTAAACGGGCTGTTAGACATAACTACTTCCACAATAAAACGCCACCAAGACATAAGTGCAAATAAGTGAATTAACTCTGGGCACTCACTTAAAGAGAGTGATTACACAGTAACTATTTGACTACAGTGAAATGCATTTATCTAAGAAGGCAATAAAATTGAAGTCATGTAAAAATCTGCTTTTAGCCAATTTTGATCACAAATGCCTACACAGCAAGTTTGGCTTCGTCATTATCACTTGTAAAAGTCATGCTTCACCTTATACTCAGTACAGACCAGGTTTAGACTTCCTTAATACTATGTAGGTAAGAAAACTGACAGGACCAGATTTATTTCAGTAAAAGAAGGCCAAATATAGCTTAATAGGGCAGGAAAGGAAACCAATACATTAATATCACAAGCAGCAAGGTGTAGAAATTAAAGATTTGTTTAAGGCAGGAAACAAGCATCTTCACTGTGAAGCTACTTTCTGCGAACACCACTTAAACTTTGGTTAAACTGGTTAAGCTTTGGTTCAAACCAAAGCCATTTCCACCGCAGATTAGAATAGCTAATTTTACGAACTCCCCTAGTCAGCCCTCCTGAAATCACTGCTAACCTTCAAATATCTCTTTGAGCAGTTGCCTCCAAATGGTTTCAAGGCTGCTTCCTCAAAGTTTTTACTGAACTTTGAAACAAGTAGTCTCTGCCATTCCTGACTTTTTAACAAACAAGGTAAATCCATCTGCTTAGGCAGCAAATTCAACCCCTAATTAGGTGAACACCTGGACAGAACACCGCTCTAAGAAATTCCAACTGAGTGCAAGAACCATTGCAAGTTGTTGGTGAAAATGAGGATTTCAGAAAGTGTATAGCCTTGTCATCCATTCAGTTGACGGTTTCCAAAAACAAAACTAGCAGAAATTGTCCTGTAAAGACTGATGCAGTTTAATTGTTCCCAAAGTGCATACTTTACAAAAAAAAAAAAAAAAACACAAAAACACACAACAAAATAAAACTAACAAAACACACTACCACTCCACTGAGTGCAATAATCCTTAATAATCCCCTTACTTCCACTGTACTGCAGCGGGAGTTAGAAGGTGACTGGCGTGCCAACCACTTTGACAACACCTGATGAATGCCTGTGCCACTGTGGCTGAAGCTTGAGGCGGCATCTCTGTGACAAAGATACCACAGCAGCCTCTGTCCCTGTTAACAAGGAGTGGGAAATTACTCGCATCACATTTTACATATTTCTATCAGCACAAGGCACTTTTCAAAGACGTCAGACTAATACTTGCACATAATAGCAAATCACAGGGGCCACTTTTGTCTGTCAAATAAATAAATAAATTGCAACAGCAAAAAAAAAAAATCGAAAAGCATTAATAAACAGTCAGTTTATAAATCAGTACTATAGCCTCCTGCACGGTATCAGAAATCTTAGTTCAAGAAAAAAAACAACCCCAAACAAACCACACTATTTTCACAGTTTGGTAACTCTTCTAATTTTATGTCAGAAACACGTTGGCTTCCTTGATGTGCTGCATAGAGAGCTACAATGTAAGAAAGCTTTGCCTCCTGTGTAGAAAAGATCAAACATATTTGAAAGTCTGCTTTTTGGAAGATTTTACAAAATCACAAAGGGTGCGGCTGAACTATCATTTGCCCCCAAAATTGAATTAATTGAATTAATTAATTTAATCTCCAATCCTCATGGTAGACACTTTGTTCTTAAAACTTTCAGACTGAGATCTCACTTCCTTTTGAAATTTTTCCAGCTACATTACTGTTGCAGTGAGAAAGTTTTTCCCTAGTGTTTGACCTGATTTTCCATTGCAGATAACACATGTTCCAAGTCTGTAAACTTACAAATATGAAAAAAAAAAAAAAATTTCTTTCCTAACATTCAAGACAGGAATAATTCCAGCACCAGTGAAGGCAATATAAGTTTTGCTTTGCATTCCACAAGAGTCAGAACTTTACCCATTGTTTTTTTCATTAAAACCCACTCGTAACTTTTGATCCTTCTAACCCTCAGGAAATACCAAAAGTCTCTTCTCTCTTCATAAAGCCCATTTCTGTTTTTCCAGTTTTACATACTGTTCCACCCTTTCCTAACTATCAGATAGCATATAATAACAGCAGGCCAGGGTCCTGGTTCTCACCTTCAGTCAATCACTCCTTCACAACTCTTGTCAAAATCTTTAACTTCATCTTCCTCTGTTTCTTTCAGTGGCTTTTGTGTGTGTTTGGTTTTTAAAGTTTCCCTTACCATAGGCAATCCATACCAGCACCAATGGTCCAAGACCAGGCAAGAGCCAATTATAAACCACATTAGAGCCAGAAATACACTAAACACACACTGATGGACAAAAGTCCATCACAGAGAAGGCTTAAGTTACAAGGCTTCTCCTGCAGGCAGGCATCCAGTTATTTAGAAAGTAGTTCAAACAACCTTGCAGCTACCATTCCCTGCGGGTCCTCCTCCGGGAATCGGCACAGCAGAGCTCACACTGATTTCACACCTCGGTTTTGCGCCAATCCTCCTCCTCGGGGTTCAGCTGCCTGTGATCCAGGGCCCAGTTCTGACACAGCAGAACTGCATGACCTTGGATGAAACTTCTCAGGAAAGTGCCAGCTTGCAAGAAAGCCATGTGACAGCACTTAGACTAGGGCCAGGATAAATAAGAATGGTAAATTCACAAGTAGACACAAGATCCTTGTGGATACTAGAGGAATACTAGACTTTTTACCTTTGTGTGCAAAAACCAGAATACCATCTCCCTTACCAGTCCGGGACATGTAAGAATTAATCACCTAAAAACTACTTCTCCAACAAAATTCTCCTTGCAGTCAGTTTTATTCAATGGTGCAGTTATACTTATTTTTCTAACTGGTTTGAGTTGATTGTGGAAGCATTACATCAGCTCATTCAAGTCTGTCTCTTCCTTGGGTCCATAGCTGAACATAATCCACCCATAAACAAGGCTAATAAAATTCTACCCAAAAGATTTGGTTGTATGATTAGTCACTTTCATGCCATCCTTGGCACGTTACAATAATTACAGAAGTGAGACAATATTGAATTCAATACTAAGCGATAATCTCATAAAAACATTTGTTTAAACATTTTTCTATGCCTTGTGTACAGTTTGTTATAAATCAGCCATTCATTACAAATCTATGTCAAGAGAGATGAGGTTTTAGTTTCTTGTTTCTAATTATAAGCTGCATCTGACATTTTAAGCTGCAGTTACAAATGCACATGACAAACATTTATTTTGAAGCTTCATCTCTTAGCCCTTCAGCAGAAACACACACCAGGTATCTGAGCTTGTGAAGAAAAAGTGACTTTCAAATACAGTTCACCAGCTTCCCCAGTTGTGACTGCTCTGCAGTCTTATGGCAATTCTTTCTCCTGAAGACAAGACTGTGATGGATACCGAGAAAGACTAACGCTGCCATTTTTTCCTATAAATTGCATATGAGCTTTCATGATATCAAATCAAAGCTGACATAAATATTTACTCGGAATCTCTATCAAAGTTAGCATGGCTAACAATGAGAAGGAAAATCAAAATTAAAGTTACTCAAGCAGCATTTAACCTACATGAAAAGCCAGAAGGGTTTTTGCTAAATTCAGAGAAAATTACACATGCCTTAGAAGTTTCTGCTTGCTTTTTCTATGCTTGTCTGTGGCCAGCTCCCATTTGTACTGTCTGCCTCAACACATGTAAAGTGACACAGTATTTTATACATCTGCAGAATAACCAAAACCCAAGCTGTACCACAGGAAACCTACTTCTGTCTCTTCCACACAAATGAAGCCGAGCCTCAGCCCAGACCATTAACACAAGCTCAAGATGGTAAGCCCTTCTGCAAGTTCAAACATAACATACCCAAGCCACTTACAAGCTGCCTGCAATCCCTCCCAGGGAAATGGACTCCATTTAAACCATTCTGACAGACAGGCTAGTCCAATTTGCTATTTCCCCTTCCTTTATTCTTCACCTCTCCTTCATCTCTACAGTAATTCCATACAAATAATTTCATAGGCTTCCACCCCCCCACATTTCTTTGATCTCTATGCAAAGCTGAGCCTATCTGGCCCAATGTCTGGCAAGATCCCCGAGTCATTTTCAGTCTCAGTGAACCTTAATGATCCCGTAAAACTTTCACAGTAAATTACCAGACAAGTAAGAGCATCTGCTTATATCTGTTACCAACACACCATGTACCAAGGCAACATTTATACAAGGAATACACACATGATGTGCAACTCCATCAACTCACAAATGCAATGGTAACAGCAGCAGCAATTAGCATAAAAGCAAACAAGAGACATCTGGCTGCATGACTTAGCACACTGTCAGCAGCGGATTATTCACATGTCCACATTGCCAAGGATTTTACTGGCATCAACATCAAAGTGCCAGTCACTCACAGCCCTTGCATAACGGTACAGATGTTCTCTTACTGCAGATATTTCACAAGATATTTTTTAATTCAACAAGCCAATTCCGCACGTATCAGAATACCCAGTTGCTTTTTGACAGAATCCTTCCACATAGCAACTAACATGTAAACAATCATAATCCTTCACATTATGCTGAGCCACAGTGACAAGCCTTACTGAAGACAACAATCTGGACAGCATCATGCAAGAGGAGAAACTCCCTTAAGCAAACAATCCGAAAAGGAATTAACTCCAAACACCACCCATGTCCTAGCTGCACCCCACCACAAAATGACTGGCTTTGGCCACCTGGGAGAAGGGTGTCTTGCCCTCTGTACAGCAGACATCTGTCTTGCTGCCCAACTACTGACAATCCACCTAACCTTTAACGACCAGTTCAGAGGAAATGATTCATTGGAGGAAACTACAGCAGGCAGTAACTAGGAAAGCATGGATTGACCGCACAGGTACCACGCCAGAGCTCACAATCCTTTCCACCAAGAAAACTTTTCTTGCCTAGGGCATCTTTGCTTTCCATTTGCCCGCTCTTCAACTCAAGGGAATCTCATCCTACTGTGCCAACACTCCGTAACAGCCGCTTTACAGACTCTGCTGATGCATGAATGCCACTCATGAGCAAATTAAACGCTGCAGGTACTCCCGCTGTGTCAACCACACATCTATGGAAAATCAATGAGGAATCAAAGTCACACTCGCCGCTACAGCCAGGAGTCACTGCCCTGGACACAAAATGCTGTTCGAAGGGCTCTGCTAGGGCAGCACATCGCTCACCCCACGGCCCGCTCCCCCCCC
>NW_010135999.1:0-1274 GCF_000699245.1 Pterocles gutturalis | reverse complement strand
TGGAGTGCGCTCAGCACTGCGTGTCCTCCTTCGACCTGCCCGGGCTTTTCCCGAGGGCTGTCGTATAGAGGCAGGGGGAAGTGGGGGGGGGGGGTCCCGGCCTGGATCCCGCCCTGGATCCCCCAGGGACGCAAAATAGAAGCTTGCTTTGCAGGACAAGACAGACACAGCTCAAATTCGTTTAAAACAAATTCGGGGATGTTGGTGACGGGTCCACAAAACCCTCTTGCATTCCTCTCTTTACAAAATGAGCCCTCGGCCGCTTAGTGCCTTGATACCGGCCGACTTCTGCAGGATTCAAACTGTGCTTGTTTGTAAACGAAGGCATCCCGATCTCAGCGCTTCCTAGCCAACCTCAGCGGCAGGATAGTTCCCAACTGCAGCGGACAGTCACGGGACGGGAGAACCGATCCGCTGCAAAAGTTACTCTGAGCAGAAACAGCGAGAGAAGCACAAATCGCCTCCCCCACCGCCGACCTCTGCGCGCACACCGTGCGCTTTTCGCGAAGGAGGATGTAGCGGCATTCCGCTCCCTCCTGCGACGGGGACCGTGGCAAAAGAGAAAAGCGCTAGCGAGGTCTGAGCTGCCTCCCACGGGCCCCCCCGCCTCTCCGCTACCGCGCTCTGTCGCCCCACGTTTATTAGGGATATACCTGACTCCGCTTCCTCTCCTTCCATTCCATAACCACAGAGGTTGAATCTGAATGGGAGCAGCTATTCTCCCTAGCTGGAAAGGAGATGTCATAAAACCTGTTGCACGGACTTAGATCCGAGAAAGTATCTTCTTAGCACCCTAAAATGTGAGTACAGAATCTATACGCCAATCCCTCGTAGGCGCTTTCACTTTAGGCTGCCTTAGCCAGGCTGCAGCTCGCATGTATCGCCAGTTCCCTTCCCAGAGCACCGGACAGAGGCAGGGCTGGCCCCTTCCCGAGCACCCTAGATCAGCTTGAGTCCCAGAGCGATTACAAATTAGGGACATCTGGATACAAATTCTGTACAACTGCTTTTAACTTTCGAAAAGAAAAATGTCTTCTTGTACATGCTAGAAGAGAGAGCAGATACTGGCAGCAAAGCCACTGCACGGGGCGAGTCAAGTTGTAGTGACTTGCAAGGGAACCAGGCGATCGAGCAAGGACGGATTTTTTTCCTGGCATTTGCGAAAGAGCTAATTCACCGCAATTATTTTTCAGAGCAAGAGGCGCGAACCGCCCGCTAACGTTTGCCCCCTGTCCGGCGGGAGCTTCTCCCCTGGACGCTGCCGGGTCTCTCCG
>NW_010135998.1:67164-129386 GCF_000699245.1 Pterocles gutturalis | reverse complement strand
GGGAGAGCGATCCAGAGCCAGAAGAGATCTAAAACTGAAAGGGCCCCAGAAATTAAAGGGACAATCTTCCAGAGGGTCCTCACCTATATACTGGGCATGACGTGTATGTTTTGGAATAGATTACCGGCTATTCTGAGTTTTCAATCTTAACCTAAGAGCAAATCCTAGGCTAGCAACCGGCTGTGCCTCTTTGCTCGTCTGCCAACCTTGTCAGCAGAACAAAACATCGGTTCTTATCAGCTTCTTCTGAGCACAAATCCAAAACACAGCCTCTTGCTAGCTATTATGAAGAAAGTTAACTCTGTCTCTGCTTAACCCAGGACACTGTTTAAAGACTGGCTCATGTATTTATAACCAAATAATTTGTTTTATTAATAATATACACAAAAATATGTGGGCCAAATTCTGCTTTTACCTCAATGTGAATCAGAATAATTGTATTGCTGTCGGTAAATTTTATCTGCTATCCAGCAGTGTAGCCGAAAAGAGAGCTTGATCCTGTTTGTCTGTAGAGTTTCCAGCATGGGCTTCTGCAAATATTTTTGCTTTGTAACCAGCGAGCATTTGCACATCAGTTTAGTAACCCTGACTACTGTAGAGCTATGCCTGTTTACACTTATTTGCACCAACTTTATGTAAAGATTCTTGATATTACTTTTATAAACATAAACGATTAGGGTTTATAACTAGAAATGGGATAAATTGAGATATTGTAAGTGGGAGCTCCAGCTTCTTTGAGGGAATCATATGATTAAACTCACTGTTATAAATCGTATTTTCTTCTGTATGTAAGAAAAAGAGACACTTTTTCCGACTGTTCATATTCAACATAATTTTCCACTAAGGAGACTGCAGCAGCTTGCCAGAGTTGTCACACGCCTTGATGTCTTTGAACTTCTTCCTTGGAAGCTGCTGAAATCCTTCATGTAACTGCTCCACTTGGGTGTAATCCAGGAAGAGCTTTCTCCAGCTGCTTTGGTTTATTGTGTATCAGCTCCCAGAATTTGAGATCACAAGTGAAGCAAAAAGGCTAAATGTAGATGCATACAGAACAGCCGGCGCTCTCTGAGTCTGTGCTCCAGGAAGACCCCCCGACCTGTTCTCAATGCTAACGTTCCCCAAGTTGCTTTCAAGACCCATGGGATTTTGGCTGTTGATGATAACAGGCCAACAAATGTCATGCTGCATTTATAGGACAAAGTGAAAGCAAGCAGTAAAAAACCTCCTTTTCCTCTATATTCACTGTACGGGGAGAAGAGCCCATTCCCTGTATCCTCCCATGCAAGCTAGAAATAAAGTGCTAAAGCTAAAATCTTGGGACTTAGGAAAACAGTAAAGAGGAAGGCAGTGAGATACAAATATTTGATGCTATGAGACTATCCCTGCTCTTGCTTTTGGTCATGCATATCCATTTGTAGGTTTTGGAGAGTTTTCTGTAAATTCAGGGGATTCAAGGTTATCAACACTTTCTTATGGGAGAGAAGCTCCTTTTTTCAGTTTGATAAGAAAAACCAGTAGCTTATTCCAATAGCAGAAAAGAAATACCATTGAGGTACACAAAGGTTATCCAGGTTAGAGCAGACTCCTTGTTGCTGTAGCTATAGTATGGTGGATACATGTCTCCAGTCCCCTACTGGCAATCCTGCAGGTATTTTCTATCAGGCCACAGCATCTTCCATCCATCAGTGTCCAGGTACTGGCGCTCAGGTCTGCCTCAGCTTTGCCATCTGAGGTAGAGGTTAGTTAGGCGAGGTTTTCTTTTTCTCTCTCTCTCCCGGTCTCCCCCTCTTCACCCCTGCCCCCTCCTCCCCCTGCTTTGCAGTGCTATATTGTGGGATCAGCCAGGTGAAAAATAAATAGTTGAGATGGATGGTATTTGTTCTTTGTCATAGCACAAATCCAACCCTGAGGTCGTACAGAGAAATGTAATGGAAAGGTTAAGGTTGGGGTGGTAATGGCTGGATATGGGGACTCCAGAAGGGAAACACCGTAGAGAAAGGCCCTACAAGCACACGTGTTGATGGCTTGCAGACCAGCAGCCCATTGAGGCCTCACTGCACCTACCTGCAGTTTCACAGGACAGCCAGCTGTTTGGGCAAAGAACTGTGAACAAATCCCAGTGACTTGCAGAGGTGGGGCAGGAGGAAGACACTGATCACTGTCAGCTCCAGAAGGCTACAAAAAGGCACAAACCTTGCACTCACACAGTCACCCACCAAAGAGGAAACCAGGAGGCATAAGGAGGATTTGGTGTCCATGTCCTCACTGGCATCACAATGGATCTTGGGCCTGAAAGCTGGACACAAACATTGCTGTGCCCAGCAGCTGGATGGACTTCTTAGCACTGCCCCCACTCTGGTGTTTCTGAGTGTGAGAGTGTAAAATGTGTTTCATTTCGGTTTTTATAATAATAAAAATAATTTTCCCCTATGTTGCTGACACAGTGTTGCAGCAGTGTTTCCTACAAGATGAGGACCACAAGGAATGGAAGTTGTCAGGGTTACACTGCTCTAGGACTCCAACCTAGTCCATCTGAGTGTTTGGGCAGATGCTTCCTTCTGCAGAAGTTAATAATCCCAGTTAATTAAGAAGATTCTTAAGTGCTTTCCTCAAATGTGTCCTGCAGGATCAAATACACTTTCTTCCTTGAGCTCTGATTTTCTTTTTTTTCATTTTGTGCTATCTTCTGTGATTTAAGAACAACTCTTGAAAAACAGCTGCTGTGAAGACGTAAAGATCATCTATAATTCACATGTTCTAAACTCAGCAATCCTAGGATGCTTATGTTCTTTTACCAAGCAGGGGGAGGAAAGGACATGCAAAAATCTTTAAGATGCTGTTTAAGAAAAGAAGACTTCAGAGGAAGAGGGGAAGTTTCGTCCTTTCATAGCCCAGGAAAAATATGCCAGATTTATGCAGATAATCAAACCTTTTCTCCATACTTTTTTCGAAGAGACCGGAATGCCATTGCTTCTTTCAGTAATATCTAATCACTTTATAACTTGAAAAACTATCATCATGTTTTTATATGTATCATGGGGAAGCTTAGAGTTAACCTTAAATTGTGCGTGCATGTTTTATATGAAATGTTATACTGTTTAGTTATAATAAAGTCAGTGGTTCTTACTTGTGCTCTTCAGTGAATGGTATTTTAAGTGTAACTGACAGAAGGGACGAGTCATGCATAATTCTTGCAAAAAAATCCTATCTTTTTATTGAGTGGAATGGGTGAGCATAGGGTTTTTTTAACTCCTCTCTTAGTAAGTGAAGCAGGTCTGCCTTTGAGCAAATGCCCCTCTTTGGGAATGGCAGTATTTTCTAACTACACACAGTTTTATATGGGACATCTCTCTGTCCTAGTCTAACATGCTAACTATTGCAGTTCTGTTGCATGAAGGATCCCACATATAAAATGCCTATCATGCATCCTGTTTTCCTATATTTATCACGTGTAGTGGCTCTGGGAGTACTGGGCAGTACTGGCTCAGCAGAAGGGAGGTGAACAGGGAATGGGTGGAGGTGGAAGAGAGAGGGTGGGTGACTGCAGCTGCTGTAAACACAGTCTTCATGGGCATTCCCTCCAAGGGCCAGGGAAGATATCTGCACTTAACACTGGTGGTAATGAAATATAGGTAGAGAAGCTTAAAGAACAGCAGGATCGAACAAGTCCTTTTTAATCTTCCTGAAACAGAGCTGCAAAACATAAGTATAGTAACTCTGGTGAAGTCAATGGGAGTTTTGCCATTGGCTTCTTTAGAACCAGTTTTTGTCCTTTCTGTGTACTTGTCTGACAATATTTCCTTTGAGACATCTACATCCGCAGTTGCAAGTCTGTATAGGTAGCTCATACATTACTAAACACTTAACATTTTCACACTTAACATTGCACTCCTTAAAGTACTGCCTAGAATTTGGAAATCTAGACTTCTCTGCTGAAGATACTCTTCCTCATTTATCTCACCTTGGAGAGACTGCATTTTTACCTGTGTGACAGTTATGATCAAGAACAGTAGTGGGCGTTTGAATGTAGCAGGTCAAAAAAACCCTCAAACTCATTTAGCAACTAAGCCATTTCCTAGTTGTTCAATGTGCTTGTCCCAGTGAGAGTGCAACACAGATTTGGCATCCAGGGACAATGAAGAAAGGTATCTTTCTATATCTGAAGATATTCCATCACTTCTGATCTTGATATTTGCATCCTTGATCTGATGAAAAGATTTTGTCCTTGGGTAAATAATATCTTGCTGGTAACTTTATGATTCTCATTCACAGTGCCAACATTGCTTTTTTGTTTCTGATTGCAGTTGTTCAGCTCCTTTTCTCACAAATATTTTTCCCTTTTTATGGGGTTGAATTCTTGTAACTAATCTCTCAAGCCCATATGGTAATGTAGAAGTGCTAGCTATTGCTTTTTTCCCCCATTTTACTTTACAATATAAGGCTATCCCCCTCATCTTTTTGCAAACTATGCTCAAAGCATATTCTGTGCTCAAGTATTTTTTAAGGTGTTTTACATTTACAACAAACACAATGTAGAGGATGAGCACAGCTTCTGAACATGTGAATATCCACATTTTTCCTAGTTTTGCTGCTGATGGAATATCACAGCTTAAACAGTTTTTGAGTCTCTATCAGGATTTCAAATTTTGTAGAAAAGGCTTCAAACTTATAATCCGGGTTCTATAAACACTGATTTATATACATACTTGCACAAACATTTTAGTGTGTAGAGACAGTGTGCACCAGTCATAGAGTTTTCCCTTCTGATGTACTTTCCTTAAATTTAAAACCACTGTACATTGTTACTGAACTTTGTTGTTAGAGGATTGAAACATTTTTTCTTATGCTCTTTTAAATAATTTAAAGCATCGATTATTTGAATGGGAGACTTTTTTTTTTTAATTTATTCAGTACTTATTTACATAACTAGTACTCAGACCTTTTCCTGTATACTTAAACCCAACCCACGGGGTGGTTATATGTGTTTTAGCTGTTAGCTTTGTTTTCTGAATAATTTTTCAGTTTTGTTTGTTGCTGCACCTTCAGACTTCAGCTGAAAGGTTCCAATACAAAAACAAAAGCCTTTTTAAAGTTTGGCTTGCTAATATTTCTCTGCACAGAGGCTCCTGGAGCAGGCATTTTGGACCTGTTTTTCTATATTTTCAAATAACTTAGGATGTACCTCAGAACATTTTTATGCTGGTTCTGCAATAAGTGCTATAAATTGTGAATCTAAAAAGCTAACTGGACATCTCATTTACTATTCCCTGCTTTGTTTAGTAAAGTTGGTTCATTTTTTCTTTCATCTTGAACACTGCTTTTACTCGTGTTTATGCAACAAAGCCTTTCTTCTGTGTGGTTGGCAGAATAGCTAAAAGGCATAGTGCTGCTGTGAATCAACACAGTTGTTTCCAGGGAGGTATATGTAGTATTCCCTTTTTGTTGTCCTTGATGATGAGACAGTCTTTGGGACTGGAAGTTCTCCCTGTCCTTCGTGTGACTAGCTGCAAGAAAATGAGCATCATAAGCTGTATTTAGATTAACAAAATTCTAGGTGTGTTAGCAATGTCGTTATTCCTTCTGTAAGGTATTTGTAATGTAAAACTGTATTAGGAATTCAGAAGGACTGAAGAGTCCATAAAGATGGCAGAGCTGCTTCGCAGAAGCAATGAGCAAAGAAAGTCCTGTGAGTGAGGCTTTGCAAGCCCTGGCTTTGTGCCCTTTCATCTTTCTTTAGGTGACAATGGAGAACAAAGATCATGCTTTCTGACTCCTTGGGGACACAGGAAAAAAACTGCTACCAAGGGATAGGACTAGAGTGGACTAAAAAAATTATTTTAGCTGAAACTAGTTTAGTCAGTACTTAGCTTTTCCTTCTTGGCCTGAGTCTAAAGGTATTGTCCTGTACATAAAATTTGCTTGTCTTATAGGTAAAAAACCTTGTTTCATGTCTCTCTTAATAATGGATAATGTTCAGCTCCCTGGCTTGTAAAAATGTTATGCAAAACATTTCCTGTTTTCTGACTAGCTCTAGTTCTGAGCTTGGAGAAAGCTTTTGGCACTTCTCATCTGAGGAATTCAAACAGCTTCCCAGCATGCGTTTATGACCTGCTTAATACACAGGGACTTGGAAGCAAAAGTGGATGTAAACCAGGTTTTGGGGAATGTGGCTTTACATAATTTTTTTTTTCTGCTTAGCTTGCCTGAATTACAGCAATTGATGTGCTTTCCAGAGTTTGTCACTGCTTAAGCCTTGTATTGACTACTGCTGGTGGTAACACACTCTCAATTTCAAACAGCTGTTTTCAGGTATCTTTAGTCCAGCTCTCTCTCTCTCAAAAAAAAAGGGAACATTTCTCTCCCTACCCCCCAAGCAATTCTGAAGATAAGATATCTAACCACTGAATGAGTTTGGGCTATGGTACGTGTATATATGCACTCTTAAAGAGTTAATTAGCTTGTCCTCTGTCACTATGAAGCTATTTTTTGTGGTATGGTAATTGTAGCCCTACTTGAACCAGAAGTACAGAAAAACTCAGTCTCACAAGAAAGGAAGGTTTGCAGTATTTCTGTGTTGATTTCCAGAAGGGAGCAGATGTTGGGAACATGCTCTGCTAAGCTTTTTGATGCATATTTAGGAAAGCAGAAACCTTCATGCTTGGGTCTGACCAGCAGTCCACTCATTACAGGGTGCTGCCATGGCAGGGCAAGAACTACGTATTTCAGTGACAATTCCAGAAACTCTTAAAGAGACAATTGTTGCATAGTCCTGCCCATAACAGACTGCATCTCTTCTTCCTTGCTTGTGAGTGATGGATGGCATAAACCACAAGACTTTACTTACTCATACTGGTTTTAACATCTGTGCCTTGGTGTAATACTTGTGGCAATGCACTCTGCAGAATAATGAAGTATTTTCTTCTGCTTGCTTTACTGTCTGGGTGCTTTACCACACCAAACATGTGGTTCAACCCCATGTAAGACTTACAGATGTGACTCACTGAGATGCCTTTAGCTGTGGTGAACCAGAGGCGAGTTGTGAGGCTACCCATGTCGTTCAGGATGCCAGAGAAAATAAGTTATTAAAAGCTTTCTAGGATAAGTATGCATCCCAGGTTGAAATTAAGATTTGGAAACAATGCAGATCATTTTAAGTTGAAAATGAAGAAGACAAAGGTAGCATGATCCACAGCAAGGGTTACAGTACAGATTTCTGCAGCTGTACTCTAGATGATTGCAGATTATTCCTTTTGTGTAATTTTCTAACTTTATTACCCTGTTGACCTACCAAGCCTGAGCAACCAGTTAGAGTTGATGCATGGATCCTGGAAGTGGTTTAGTGAAAAAAAAAGATGAGAGCCTACACAGAAGTTTTATTGTAATGGGCCAGAAGAGAGGAGTGTGTGTGGGTATGCAGGGGAAAACTGACACTAAAGGCATAGGTTGCTGTTCCAGTGTAGTCTTTCTTCCAGCTCCCTCCTGTGTCATTTCTGCCACTGCAGAGACCCTGATGTTAATTTGCATATCAGTCAGAGGGTATAAAGAGTTCAAAAGAGGTCTGGCATTGTCCACTTTACCTATCACTGCTGAATTTGGCCCCCTGAATCCTTCTTAAGAGTTTTGATTTGTAAGGATGACTGCTGCAAAGAAGCCAGCTCTCCTTTTGAGGAAACCGCCCCCTGCGTGGCATGCCGTGTGATGGAGCTCTGTGCCTTGCCATGGCTAAAATAGGGGCAGGTGGGGAATTTCTTTCACCAAATCTGCTGAATCTATTGCTAAGACATGCTGTGACAGCCCTGCTCAGACATACATGCATACTGAGGACACAGGCTAATCCTGTGAGTCACTTTGCTCTTTATAGCAGGTTATTGCCATTCTGTCCCATTTTAATCTTTATTAGTATCTCTGTTGATTATTTTAATTGTATATTAGTAAAGCTAGGACTCTCATAAAACTGTGAGCACCCAGGCCAGCCTGTGCTTTCTCTTGGGAAGGCTGGCGTAGGCAAAAGACTATGTCACAAGCTCTCTGAATGTAAATGACCCCCATCAGCCCTTCCAGGCTAGTGGTAAGGGTCCTCAGGGAGGCCCAGGGGATGTCCTGATGGCTTGGGCATCAGGCTAAATACAGTTGTTAAAGTTAGTGCCTAAGTGACAGACATGATGAAATATGAAGGATCAATTAAGTGAGTAGAGAGCTTCCCAAAAGTTCTTAGGAGGGCTGTGGGCTAAAGCCTTGGCATAATTGCACAAATAATTCATGAAAACGTTGCAAAGGAGGTGGGTTACTGTCCTTGTGTTTCAGCAGCATGTGAGTAGCTGTAAACAAATCTTGGAGGTTAGAGCAGATAGACTCTTTTTAAGAGCTACATAACCACAAGTAATACATTAGAAATCATAATCTATGTCAGAAATTATAATCCATGCTTCTGCCTGGTAAGGGGCATCTGGGACCTGTAAGACTGTTTTCTGAATGTTGCATGAGAAAAACAATGAATCAGCCATGTTAGTGCAAGAAGACTGTGTTACAAGATAAGAGATCCTTTAAAATAAGGAGCATGGAGTTTTCCATATTTGTTCTTTGAATGTGAGATATTGCTGTTCATAGTGGATTTAGGATCTTCTCATTGTAACTTTCTGATAGTGGAGTGGGAAGGAGGAGTGTTTGGTGGGTTTTTTTTTCCAGTAGCCCCCTTATTCCCTCCCAAAAATCTTGCACTGTTGCGAGTTAAGAGTTGGGGCTTTAGGATGAACACCCCTGTGTAAGATTGGTTATAAAATTGTAGGTACAGGCAACATTTCAAAGTCCTTTGAGATAAAAACTTTAAAAGCTCTTATTTTTCTGTAGATTACTCCTCAGAGGCTTCTCTACTGGGATATGTGTTAAGCTTTAGTTTTTGATGGTGTATTTTTGCTTATTAAAATGCTGATATTTTTCTAAGGTCATTGTAGTCTGCTGTAGAAATGATAGGCTGGAGTTCAAATGAAAACTTGGGGTCTGGCAGTGAAGTCACCATCAGGCAGCTGCCTGATTTCTGGTCACTTGGAACCCCCACTCTTCCTACTTTTATTTTTCACACAACTCCCTATCTATGGGTGGGATTTACTTGACTTAATTTCAGCTTTCTAGCATTCAGTCTAAACTAGTCATCTTGATTCCCTGTGTAGTTAATGGAAAGCGATGAGCACCGCCAGACAGTGTTTTATCTCAGAAAGGTGAGATAAATCAGCTTTTGGAGATGCATATCCCTTCCCATTGACAAGAGGAATCCTAGAGAGGTAGTTCAGACTAGATGCCTATCTTTAGATGGCTGAAGTTGGGCAGGATGTTTACTGCTTACCCCAGGTGTTTTTGAATCAGACTTCCTAGCTATGGACTGATGGCAAGGGAAGCAGTTCCTCTGACCCAGTACCTTAGCCTAGAGTGATGCTTACAGGTATTTCTGCGAAGGCTGTCTGGGCTGTGAAGCAGGCTGGAAATCTATCTGTTGAAGAACAGCTTATATGAGGAAAGGGAAAATGATCCCATTACTTCAGCACTGGTATAGGGAAATGTGTGTTTGGCTCCACCATGCAGTTCCAGACTGACCTGGGGCTCGTCTCCCTAAACCCCACATCATTGCCCAGGGGGACAATAATATTTTCCCTCTCCAGAAGGAGCATTTGAGGAGCTAAGACTCCGAGGTGCCAAGAGCCCGCAAAACTGTGAACAGCATAAGTAGCTGGAGAGACAGAAGTAGGAGTACTGTGAGTGGGCAGGAGCTGCGTGTTGCTAGCCCAGACTTTCAGATGCTTTTTAATAGCAGGGTTCACATTCTTTTAGAAATGAGAACCTCCCCAGCACATTTACAGCACACCCCTACCACAGATAGAGATTGCTTACAGGAAAATTAAGAAGACATGACTTTGAAGATGCCCACGATGGGAAGCAGCCACCATTGACAGCAGATTGCATGTGACACTTTGCATCAGATCTCCACAGGTACCTGGGCACAGACCTCCTTGGCTGTCACCCCTCAATGCCTCTGCTGATCCAGTGCCCAGTTGTCACTGTGTGCGCCATGCATGAGCACGTTAGACCGAGAGTTGCTGCACAAGCGATTATTTTTCTCAGTGGAGAAATAAGCACAGACCTTTCTTCTTAAGAATCTAATAAGATCAGAATGCATAGAAAAATAAGTGTGTGAGTATGTAAAGCTTATTACTGTTTATGCATCTGCTACCATTCACTCTTATGGTTGGAAGATTATCAGCTCTATATCCCATGACATTATACAGTAGAAAGAAAATTTTCACACATTATCTTTTCATGTATTCTTTTTATCATGAGGTCCTCTGTAAGCCAACGAAGCTGCTGGAAACAGATACAGTTTCTTTACGACTTCTCTGTGTTATTCTGTACTCACAGGAAATAGAGGGGGGGAAAAAAAGGGAAAACCAGGAATGTGTTAAAGACTGATTCTTCACTTTTATTAACATTAAAGCAAGAGTAACTGCCCTGCAGAGTAGGCAAAAGAACAGAAGTCTACCATCCTGTAGTATCCAATAATGCCTTTTACTTCTCTGTACACAATTTAAGTGGATTCTGAAAGGAGAAATTAAAGATGTGTGGTTTTGGGGGGAGCACTCACAAGAGGTTAAAGAATACTTAAAAATGAGAGCGTCTAAAAAGGCTGGAACTCAGGCCATTTAAAGGTGGATTTCCAAAACCAATATCATGTGAGAGAAATGCTTGTCTTCACACTGAATGGTTGTGGATTATAAAGAGACCAAAAGTGTCCATTGAGAAATTAGTAAATTCACTACCAAGTGCAATGTAAGATCAATAAATTTCTAACATGACTGGCGAGAGGAGTATATAAAAATTCTCCCTTGTAGTCCAAATTTCTCAGTCACATCAGTAGTAGCATATTAGCCAAGATCACAACTCTTTCTTTGTAATTAAAATACCTAAGTAATGTTAAGTGATGTTGATGTCTGCACTATGCAAGAAATTTTTTCTTTGCACGTCTTCTGTACTATCAGGGGGTAATACAGCAGTGAGCATCCATGGGAGAGGACAGCCAACCAGTAGCAATAGGTAGCGACACCCACTAGATGTCACTGCCAACCTGGCAAAACACCTGCCGCTGCCGAGCTTCCAGGCAACGTGCTATTAATTTATAATAAAAGGTATCTGACAGCTTTATTCTGATGAATTATGGGAATCCAAAGCATAATTCCAAGTCTTTGGGTTATAAATTGTCATTGATTTTAATGCTCTTTGTAAAGTTGTGGCACGCAACAAATTTTCCTGCCAAAAGCTGTTAAATAAATAGTCATCCTTTGCTCCGAATAGTACATTGAACTTGATAGAGTGATGAGCAGAACGAATTGATGGTTATCCATAAACCATTTATGACAGAATGCACAGCAGCAATTCAAACAATTATTGAATGCATTTATTATAGGTGTTTCTTTTTTTTTTTTTTTTAAAATGCTCAACTAAACTGAGAGGAAGAGGCACAGGTAATAGATAGTAGCATTCCCACACCGTTCTTTGCCTGACACTTCATCTTGAGTGACACATGGCTGGGGCTGCTGCAGGATTTCTGAGCGGCACATCTGCCTCCTCCCTGGAATTGTCTTATTTCCCAGCGCAGGAGATCTGGCACTAGCAGAGTATATTTTGCACCCTCTGGAGACAGACAGTTATTGTAAAGACAAGCTTATTTTCCTTTCTAAACACTAACTACAAACTCTTGTATTTTCTTGAAAAGTGTACAAAATGTGTATAATATTTGCAATTAATTTTAAACTCAGTTTTGTATATTTTGGATAGCATTATCTGCAGAGCCAAAGATGTGGAAAATTTACTTTTTTCTTATGTCTTGTCCATCATTAAACTGAATAACCACACAAATTTACCTTTGAGGAAAAAAAAAAACACCCAACAAATTACCAACAAATATATTTTCAAACCTCTACCCTTTATCTAGATCTGAAGTGAGACCAAATTAATCTTTGTGATTTAAACAGTTAGCAAAGTGTGCAAGTAGTTTGGACATGGAAGAACTGAAAGACTGTTTTAAAAACAAAAATCAGGTTGCTTATATGATACTGCTAACCAAAAATAGAAAGCGGAGGTGCTAGAAATCTTGCAAGTAAGCCTGGTAAAGTTTGCAGCACCATTTTGTGGAGACAGGGACAGATCCCCAGATTATATAAATCGATATAGCTCAGACTTTCAGAAAAAAAATGGTTTACAGCAGCTGAACACAGGGAGCTAAGTATGTTTCATCTGTTCACTGAAGCTGCATGTACGCACACAGCTATGGTTGATTAAAGGACATATAACCTTAAACTTCCTGAGATTTACGTGTCCCTGTTTTTTAAAATCATGGCAAGGTTTCCGTTCATATGAGGAAAACCAGATAAAGCAAAGTTCTTGCCTGATATTTTTGCTTTTTGCAAAAACATAACTGAACAAGGAATTTTCTGGCTTCTACTTATTTACAGAACTGCCATTTACAGATACACAACATCAGCCTTACATTTGAATGTATTTTGTCAGAGAGGCTGCCGCAATGTGAGTAACGTACCTATTTTTTTTAAAGTATAACGAAAAGGTGGGAACTGAAATAAAGAAACAATTAGAAAATTTTTGTAAAACTATCTCCTACCGACAGCTTCTCTGGAAGCATTGTGGTCTGACATATAAACACTGTGTTTACCAACATTTCAAAATGCAGCCTATAATCTGTGTACACTTGTTATTTTAATAATGCTTTTTATTGCAAGCTACAGACAAACAGACAAATGTTTGAATACAGGCTACACAATGTGGCTTGTAGGTATGGACAGATGCCGACATACTTCAAGAGCTTTTAGTTGTATAGATTCAAAATACATTTGGATTTCAGTTGTACCAAACTACACAGCGAGGGAGAAAGGTTTGTCAGTATACATTTATGCAAATTTTCAGTGTATGGGAGGTTTTGGTAAATACGGATCAAAACTGAAGCTTTTTGAATACGCTGTTACCGAATGCTGCTTGTCTTTTCCTGGTGCGAATCCTAGCTCTAGCCCACAGCGGGTACCTCTGGGCTCTGGAAGGTGCCGCGGTGCCAGGGAGGGGAGATGCTTCATTGTTTTGGAGAAAGGGGGGAAGTTTGCGCTAATACTGAATGCTTTGCCACTAATTCCCCTGCACTCAGGATCACAACAGAGGGTAGGTTTGTGCAAACCCTTTCTAAAATCCCTGCAAGAAAATACGGCTGATTCTCCCAGTTTAACATCTGAAAACTAAGTAAACAGAACCTTCAAATCCTTAGACATCTAACTAACTGTTAGCAAAATAAACAAAACCCACAAAGCAGGCAGGTTGAGTGAGACATGACTTCTAGAATCTGAGTCTCTGAGGACTACTCAGAAGTATTAGATCTCACTTCACTGTGCAGCTTTTAAAGGAAACGGCTAGTGCAAGATCGGCGGGTGGTGTAAATCATCCTTGTTTCTTACAAACTAGTGGAGCTAGGGTGATTTACTCTAGCTGAAGCTCTGGTTCCCCTGAATGTAGTCAGATTTGTCTGCGAGTCTTTCAAGTTCAGGAAAAAAAAATTAAAATCTTTCTATACATGTTTTTCCATTGCATGTGGAAAAAAGGAGAGAAAAAAAAATCAAAGGACTCTCTAACTCCCCCAAAAAACCTGAAAAAATGTTCCACGCAATTTTTATGGGACCTCTGAGGACCTTGAATTTTTAAGTAATCTTTTTTGATGATTTTAGACAGACCATTAAGCTCAGGATAAAAGTCCCTCTGTTCAATATCTGGCTACATTAAGCATTAGGCTTAAAATTTACAGCTTTCATTTTGACAAGGAAAATGGCACGTTTGGTCTCAAGTGCTACCTTGAACTGTTTTTCAACATTAAGACAGGTTGTCAGTCCGAGGGGAGGAGGTCTGTGCACCAGTGGCAGCTGCTGCTGCTCTTGCTGTGTGTACACGCAGGGATAGAAAGATGTGGCATTGCTGCCCGTCAAGAGCTGCAACTCGAGAATGCTTTGTTTTTTTCACGGGGAAAAAAAAATGCTGATCCAGGGGAAGGCAGAAAGCAAATGGGGTGTCATTTCTGACTGCAAAATGAGTGCTTTATTCAAATATTTGAAAGAATCAAAGACAGAAGAAGAAGGTAAATCAAGAATCATATTTCTGAGAAAGATTTAGGGGATTAGAGTAATGAGGAGTTTGACTTCCAGCTTCCCTGGTGCTGTTATTCCAAAATTACTTTCTCTTCCCAATGTCCGTGAGGATATTTTACCATGCAGAAACAGCTTCCAATTTTGTCCTCTGAAAAAAAGGGAGAAAAGTGGACGTGTTTATTGAAGGCATCTTCAGGTTGCTAATCAGAAAGATTGAGCCAGATCTTGTTAGGAATCCGAGAGGGGCACTTCTACTACACTAATTCAAGGCACAACTATGTACAACTGGCTTTAATAATATTTTGTATGGGGAGAAAAGCAGCCCAGGCCATTCAGTAATGGAGGATCACATTTGCTGTCTGTAGGCATTTCTTCTTTTGAGGCTTATAGAGGCTAGCAGTTATTTATGGTTTGGTGGATTGCTAAGACCTTGAATAATCTCACTAACTTCACTGAAGGGACAGAAGAGTAGTGACTGTTTCACATGATGGAAAACCTGTGCAGGATCGTGTACTTGTCTTTGGAAAGGTGCAGGACTGTCTGGGTTAAGAAGTGTGCCCATCTCGCTCACAGTTAGCAAACCAGGTTTGCTGGACAACTTTACAGTACACAATGCTGACTTCTTGCAAGTTTTGAAGCAAGTTTCCAAGAAGTTTAGGTAATTAATGGTAGTGGGTGAAAAGAAGAGACTAATCCAAGAAGATGTTAGCCTTTTGTTGCTTGTCTAAAGTCGGTGGATTTAAGGGAACAGAAGTTAATCCATTGATTGACCTTCATCCAAATGAAAGTAGAACTGGAAAGTAAAATAACTGTAGAAAAATGCCTCTGGGGTTTTCCCATGTGAGCAGAGCTAGCAACAACTGCCAGCATGTATGTCCTAGTAATGGTCACAAATCTTAGGGCAAAAAAGCTTTGGTAACCACAGTCAGAGTATCTCAAAGATCTGAAGTACCTATAAAACTGCATCCTATCTATCTGCTGGAGACAACACATGATCAGGCTGTGTAAAAGCGAGAAGCATATGACCGGTTTGCTGGCATTAGTCTGGTTTCATTGTCCCTGTTTTTATTAACTTCAAGTGTCTTGTGATATATCTGATATTTGAAAGGAAGGACAGCAAACAAAAGGAGTTGTTGTTTATTTGTTTTTAATTTTTTTTTCTTGGAAGCAGTGAAACGTTAACTCAGTGCAAGTACACTAGGCTGTTGTCTGTGATTCTTCACACAGTCAAGAGAGAGCTGACCTACCACCACAAATACTACTCACATGTTTTTCAGAGACATTAAATAGGAAAATATCATCTCTCAAGTCACAAGAGAGCTGAGAAAGCGAGCCATAACAGGGTCAATTAAACAGGCTTAATTATGATGGAACTTGTGAGCACTTGTCACCCTTTGAGTTCAGGCTTGCAGCCTGATTCAGGATCACAGATTGGGTCAGACTTCCCAAGTATTTATACTTCCCAAGTATTTATACTTCCATGCAAATACTATGATTTGATGATCAATAATTCAAAGTAAAGAAGTCTCTCACTGTGTTTCCTTTATTTCTAAAACGTGATGGAAAATACCTAAATGTTTTCAAGTCAGCTGGGCTTGATGAACTTCTTCCTGGGATGGATGAAGTAGTCTCAGAGCTGTCACTGTCTTGTCTTTGAGAACTGGACGAAGCATCAAAGTCCTGGGAAAGGTGTGTGTTGTGTCGGTGTTTGCATGGGAAGAGAAGAGGAGGTAGGGTATTTTGGTCCTATTGTCTTTCCTTCAACTTCCAGAAAAATTTTGGAACAAGTAACCAATGAAATGCTGTGTAAGCACAGAGACATTAACAAGACAAATAGTGACCAAATGGATTTGTCAAGAACAAATAATGTCATAACAATCTAATTTCCTTTTGTGAGAGCGTATCGGATCCTGTGGATAGAGGAAAAACAGCAGATGTCATATTTTCACTTTAGTTAGGCTTTTGACACTCTCTTGTGATGTTTTGGTACATAAGCTAGGGAAACCTAATATTGGTGAAATTACTGTAGATTGGGCGCAAAATCAATCAGAAAACTGAATGCAGAGAATTATCCAGGGTTTGGTGTCAAAAATAAATAGGTGGATTGAAAGTGTTCTGCAAGAGTCTGTCCTGGCTTGAGGACTATTCAATATTTCAGTTGCAATTTGGGTGATGAAACAAAGCTTGCTTATTGAATTCCCAGATGTCATGGTGCTAGGACAGACTGAGGGTACATTGCAGAACTGGATTAGAATAAAAAACAACCCTCAACAGAATGGATTGATAGTTTGAAAGAAATCAAATGTAATTTGACAGGAAGAGCTACAAGCGTCACACTCAGGTTCCTATGACCAGCTGCGGAAGTACAGGATGGGGAAAAAAAGGCTTTGATAGCACTTCTGTAGGAAGGATCTGAGATATATATGGTAGAGCATAAGCCAAACATAAGTCAACACTGTCATGCTGTTGTGAAAAAGGCAAGTGTCATACTGGGACATATAAACAGGAGAATAGCCTACATGACCCATGAAATTCTTCTGCTTTATTTAGCATCAGTAAGACCTCACTCAGCTTTAGGGCTGTATTTCCTTTTGGGTAGTGCAGTTCAAGAAAGCTGTGGACTGACTGGAGAATCCAGAAGAAATAACCATAGTGGTGGTTAATCAGAGGTGCAGGAAATGGGACTTACAAAGGAAGACTAAAAGAATTTTCTTCAAAGATAAAGATGCAAGGATTGAGGGGGACATGGCAACTATATGAAACTACACAAAAGTGGAAGGAGAATGTGGGAGAGGTTGTGAGAACGCCATCATTTGGTCTGTTACAGAAAAATTAGACAAACATCAGGAATGATGCAGGAGGAGCAGATCCTGCCTTGGGACAGGAAAAGGAGCAAGGTGACCCTGCAAAGTCTCTTCCAGTTCTGCTCATTCATGTTTCTTTGAAGGTGAGCATGGTATATTCAGGAAATTCAGAATCAGGATTAAATAAAAAGAAGGAATAAAATATATGGAGAAAGAAGAATATACTCTGAGCAAAGTTTGGATGACCGAAGGTGCTGGCAGAATGGCAGGAAAGGATAGGACAGTTTAATGGGTCCCATCATGGCTCTAACTTAGTGTTTTCTAAGGTCAGCCAAGATTTTGCCCTGTGTCAATCATTTCTGTAACTCAGGAGATAAACTGATATTACAGCTTTTTTAAAAAGAATTACACAGGTCTCATATCATGCTACCACTGCTGAATTCCTTTTCTGTCAATGCTATTTGAAGTGTAAGCAACCTTTTTCTCTCCTAGGTGCATCCATGCTTCAGATACATACAGGTTCATGCTCCTCTTTTTGCTAGGTAGAAGATACTTGTCTGACTTCAAAATATTTAGTGTTATGTGTAGGATGAAGCATGACTCATTTTGCTTTTTCTTAATGTTCTCCCACAAGTAATTGTTATCAATACAATTTTTTAACATTTGATTTTCAGCTGTATCTAAAAACCATGTTGTACCCGTCTTTCATTTGTTTTTTTCTTGGTCTATAAATCTTCATAGATCATATAGGTTCTAGCTTCTAATCACTATCTCACCTGAAAAAGCAAGATGAGTGTGGATCCCCTGACATAGCCAACAGGAAAAGATATGGAAATGGGGCAAGCCTATGCCTTTTCCCTCAGAAATACTTTGGTACTTAGCTTCAGAGCAGAATGTTTTTCCATATCTAGGGGTCTTTGTCAGGAAACCTCTCCTGCTGCTTGCCGGAACAGTGCCAGCATTTTGTTTCAGCAGATTCAAGAAGGGATTAGACAATCACGTGGGCACCAGGTCTGAAAACATATGCAGAAGGAAACAGTCTTTGGAGTTCCCTCTAACATTGTTAATACAGCAGTTAGGGGTGCTGGGGGAGTGCAAGGAGCATGAGTGGCAGAAGTGGCCTGGCTGGCATGCTCTTCCTAAACAACATCTACTCTTGCTGTTGTCACAGATTTAATCTAGGGCTGGATGGACCACAGAGGGTCCCAGCAAGGCATTTCTCTCACGTCTCACCATCCCTGAAGACTCAAAGGAGACCCTCCTTCCTCTCCCACATTTCCTCAGTATACAAGCTGCAGAACAGAAAGGGCAGTGACTGAGCATGGCTGAGTGGATCTGAATCTCAGCATCTATATTAATCCTAATAAGACATTAAGGTGGGTTTCCTACAGCCCAGCAGCAGAGCTGTATGGCTATTAAATAACTCCATACATAAAATTCAGTAACCATGGGACTATTAAACAAAAGTATGTACATGTGCAAGCATAAAATTTTACTAGGTCCTAAAACCCCCTGAATCTGTTTATCCCAATTGTCCTAGGAGGCTTGATTTGGTGATTTTGCTCTGAGGACAGCTACAAGCACGGGACCCCCATGTGAAATAAGCATGCTCCCTCACAAAGGCTGGGGACTACAGCATTATATGGAAGCTTCACAGAGAGAGGATCTCCATCATGCCTACTTGCTGGGCATTTTAGTTGTTAGAAAATTTTTGGATTGACTCATTTGAGGATGACCCAGTTGGTCCACCTAGTTCACATACATAAAGCAATCGTTGTCACCATGCAGCAATGAAATCAGGGGAACAGTGACATGTAAGATACACATATGCAGGCTACTAACAATAATCTTCTACTTCTTGAAAAAAACCCTGTAGGTCTGAAAGGTCGGTAGCTAAAAGTACACTTTGGGAAGTTTCTGTGTGTTTTAGTTTTACACATTTAAATATTTCAGAGTGGAAAACAATGCTGAGCAGTGCTGATGTCATTTGGTTTGCAATAGTGGTCACAGGTCTGATCTATACTTTGATTATGAGCAAGGACAGAAAAAAGACGATTTGTAATCCAAAGATGGTAATATTTAAAAAAACCTCCTTCAAAAATGGTTCAGGCACTTAGGAACCTACACTGCATTGAATTTCAACTCACTTTTGAAAGCAGGATGAGATAGTTTATCATCTTTGAGAGTATTGCAGACAGTGGGAATAAGCTTCTGCATTCCCTTTAAAGGCAAGTGTTTAGTTGTCTGTAAGTTATTTGCCACCCAATTCCAGACTGCACAAGCAGGAGAATAAAATCAGAGAGAGTGTTAGATAGCAGATCAGTGTAACTGAGAGCTGTAAATCAGCAACATCAGTGATGTAAAATAAAAGGTATGAGGAGTCATTACTGTCCATCTACCTCTGCTTTACTGTTTGACAGTTTCATTCCAGCCCCTATAAGACAAGTGGTCCTCACAGGGAAAGGCAACAGGAGAGGCTGGAAGGGATTTCTAGATCCCTAGGAGTATTTCATAGTGAGAAGCGAGCCTGGAGAGAAAGCTAAGCAAAAACTTGCAGAAGTGGTAAACTAAAAGTGTGAGGTACGCAGGATATGAAAATGCGGAGATCTGAAGGATCAGGATTTTTTGAACTGTGGGTCTCCATCACAGTTATCTTTTACACACTGTAAAGGGCAGGAAAACAGCAGAAGAGAAAGTGGCTGTAAAGTGAGAATGGACATAGAAGCAGTAACAGAAAGGCAGAGCCAGATTTTTCTGGGAAGGAGAACAGGAAGAAAGTGGGAAGATGAGATTTTACTTAGAGCTGATTGTATTGAGGTGGAACAAGAATTCCAGAAAATCAAAAAGGAGGAGAGAACTTGGAAAAAGAAGGGGTGTTTATGGGAAAGTCAAGAAGAGAGGATCTCAGGACTGAAAAACTAGTATTGGAAACGTGTGAGTTAAAATGATTGACATGTAACTCAGTTAAACAGTCAATCCTTGTCTACCTTCACTGGGATTTAAATATGTTGTTACATGTGTTTGTAAGTGCCCTTCCTGTATTCTGTTGCTGTTGTCTCTTCATTTGATGAACTGAACTGCCATGAGTTTTCTAAAATTTGACCAACACCAGATTACTGAAGCAAGAAAATAAATATCTGTCTTACAAACGTGCCAGCTTGTCAGACTGTTATTACAGCAACCAGCACGAAACCCTGCTGCTTTTTAGGAGATGTGTTTGCAGTACAGATCTGCAGCAACTCTGGACATGACAGCAGAAGCAACAGCACATACCCCTGTAACTTGCATTTGGGGGAAGCTACCAGCCTGAGTAAAGCATTTGTCTGCTTGTCTCTGTGGCTTTACTTTTTTTCTGATTTAATTGAATACAATATATTTGTGCTTTGGACAGAAAGCTGGGGTCAGTTGGAGAAGTTTTAGTGGGCTGACCATCAGTGCTAAATAGCAAAGAAAAATTATCTTCAAAGTAAAATGCATTTTAGCAAAAAAAGATGAAGAGGAAGAAGAAGGAAATGAAGAGTTTACTAAGGTCATGGAATAAGAGAGAGAAAGAAAAGTAGCTAGAGTAAACAATACTTTGTTTCTAGTGTTTTTCAGTAGGTAAATCCAAAGTGTGGGAAACTGAAGTTTTTAGAAGCTGTGTACTTAATTAGTGGGAAATTATTATTGCACAGGCTGAGTAGTTTAGAGCAGTATTGAATGATACAGGTCTCCATCTGAGTGATTGGCTTAACTCCAGGTGATTATGTGAGAAACACAGAACCACACATATTGTAGCTAAATAAGATTTACAATATAATTCTAAGGCAATAGAAAGAAAAAGCAATTTATTTTTCATGTGTATGAACTGAGAAAACGAGGTTTATATTGCCTATGGTTGAACAGTGATTTAGGCAAGAGTCCTGAACGGAAATGAATAATGGTGACTGCTCTACGATTCTCTTTCAGTCACTAGGCAGCTCTGCCTCTCACAAGTGCTATGTAGTTCTTCAAACAAATCTCAGTTTTGAATATTATAATGGGACTTTCAAATAAATTTGCAGGAGTTAAGCATTCATAACCCAAAGAAACTAAAAGACTCTGGCAGCTTTGAACTTCCAGTTCTCACTCCTAAAGATAGCAGTTGTGTCACTTTTAAAATGCTGTCATGGTCTAGGCCCAGACAATGTAAGCACCACGCAGCTGCTTGCTCACTCCTTCCCTGCCCCCCCGTGCCCCTGCAGTGGGACAGGGAGGAAAATCGGATGAAAAAATGTAAAACTTTGTGGGGGGCAGGGAGGGATCAGTTGCCAGTTATGGTCATGGGCAAGATAGACTAGACTTGGGGAGAAAATCAATTTAATTTGTGACAAATCAAATCAGAGTAGCATAATGAGAAATAGACGGAAACCTTAAAAACACCTTCCCCCCACCCCTCCGATCTTCCCGGGCTCAACTTTGCTACCAGTTTCTCTATCCCCCCACCCCCTCCAGTGGCCCAAGAGAATGAGGAATGGAGGTTGTGGTCAGTCCATCATACGTTGTCTCTGCTGCTCCTTCCTCCTCAGGGGGAGGACTCCTCACACTCTTCCCCTGCTCCAGCATGGGGTCTCTCCCATGGGAGACAGTCCTCTGCAAACTTCTCCAATATAAGTCCTTCCCAGGGGCTTCAGTTCTTTGCAGACTGCTCCAGTGTGGCTACCTGCTCTGGCATAGGCTCCTCCATGGGCTGCAGGTGGATCTCTGCTCCACCGCTGACCTCCATGGGCTGCAGGGGCACAACGGTTGTCTCACCATGGGCTGCAGGGGAACTTCTGCTCCAGCACCTCCTTCCCCCTCCTTTCTTCACTGGCCTTGGTGTCTGCGTAGTTGTTTCTCTTACATCCCACTCCTTTCTCCACTGCAGGATCCCAGCGGTATTTTCCCCCTCTTAAATATGTTATCACAGAGGGGGTCCCACTGTTGCTGATTGACTTGGCCTTGGCCAGAGGTGGGTCCAACTTGGACCTGGGGAAGCTTCCAGCAGCTTCTCACAGAAGCCACCCCTGTAGCCCCTCCCCCTGCTATGAAAACCCCACCACACAAACCCAATAAAAATGCTAAAGTGAGGTTTGTGAATCTGGACATCACACCAGGCTCTTAGACTGTTAGAATCACTTGTCTCCATTTCTGCCCATTACAGGAGTGTCAGGGTTATTAGATATATTTTGGAGAGACCTTTCATTAGCTCCACACTTTTATATTGCGTTAGTACTTTCGCTGGTTTTTTGTTTTGGTTTTTTGATATTGGACCTTTAATATTGCCGACCTCATTGCTTGAGTGACATGGGAACTATCTCTTCTGATGCAAATGATAGCAGGAAAGATAATAACTTGTACTGCAAGGGACATATATAATTATTCTGAGAGTCTCTCCCAGATCAGGTTAGTGCCTTATTTGTGGGTGCAATGCAGCCTAGCACATCTGAGTTAATACTATTTACAATGACTCATTGTCTTGGTGTCAGGACCACCACCACCACGTGGTCGCAACACCGCCTCCCCCCCTCCCACTCCCCTCCCGGTAAAATAGGGAGGGATAGGAAAAAAAGTGGAACTTCGTGAGTTGAGATAACGACAGATTTTTAATAATACCACACGAGGAAAACCAAAGAAAGGAGAATATAACAATAAGACAGTATATAGAGTACAATGGAAACACTGATACAATGAAAATCTCACCACCACGAGCTTCACAAAAGAGACCCCTCTCCCGGCTAGCTTCCCCTTATATCCCGGGCATGACGTCAGCATGGTATCGAATATCCGGCTATGCCCAACTCCCAGCTTCTGTGAAGAATTAACCCTATCCCAGCTGGACCCAGGACACTCATGATGTATTCAGAAGTTGAAGATGCCAGCTTTTCCAGAGATGACAGGTGGTTCTGCAAATGTGTATATATATGTATCTATATTTCTGTTTGGTTCAGTAAGAATATCAGTGTGCTGTTTTTGGTTCTAGTTTTTGGACAGCAGTAATAGAGAAACCTTAATTAAAACAGAGCCTTTGCTTGCTGGACTAGCAACACTGCTCCTGGAAGCATGATTTGCCTGAAGAAGGGCAGAGAAAGAAAGAAGTAGCTCCTGTAGGAGCAATAAAAGAGCGATGAGTGAAGAGGTGAGTCTCCTTCAATCCAGAAAAGGCTCCTAGGTAGCCTTGTTTTTAAGGAATTAATCATTACAAGCTGGTGTGTGAGGCAAGAGTTGGTGAGAGAATGTGCTGTCATAAATGCGTTGCTGGTAGAAAGCTCCAACGTAAAAATTGTGTGGAGCAGGAGGAGGCAATGACTATGGATGCTCTGAAAGAGCACACAAAGGCTGTGTTATGGTAAGGAGCAGTAAACCTACCTGCACAAGTTCAGCATTTGTGTGCTTCTTATTTTCTGTTCATGCAGCTGTCTTTTATGAGAAATTTATGACTCATTCTTCCTGGGTGCCAGCATCTACACTGATTGCTCCAAAATCTTGGTTATGGGAGACAGTTTTCCAGGGTCTGTGTTCTAGCTTTACACCCTTACCGCAATAAATGTTGCTAAATCAGGCCTCCTGCTAAGGAGCAGAAACCACAGACAGGTAGCTAACAGGTTTTACAACTGGGTTACAGGTCAGTCTTGATATTGTATTGCCCATGTTTCATCTCACCATTTAGCATACCGTTCTCCCAGTTTTCCCTTGCATGTAAAATATTTAAGGGACTTTTTCTCTTCAAGCAGGTTGAACACGGTAATATCATTTCTGTTCATGGACCAGTGAGCACTCCAGCTTATCAGTATTCAAATTACTATCAAATTGTTTAGTACCTGTCTAATTAAAACAGAACTTACTTGCTGATCTCTTCATGCTAAAGCAAATTAAATCCTAATAGGAAAAGTGATATATCACTTAGATCAAAAGAAAATGAATAACTATAACATAACCACCTCTTTTCTGCCTTTTTTTTTTTCTTTCCTTTTTCTAGAAGTGTGGGAGGGGAATGGCAGGCAATTCCTGTTTTCAGATTAAAAAAATACGTACCATTGCAATCTTCTTATGATTCCCTGTACTATAAAAATCCCTGTATTTTATTGTAGAGAGATTGAAATTTCCGTAGCTGGAGGGAAGCATAGTTCCAGAGGTGGAGCATGGGGAGGGGAAAAGGAGGTGGCAAATAGGGGAAGAGAGCATACTGGGGAAATGTTTGGAGCCGAATGGGGAGCTTTTGCAATTGCCTTGCTGAATAAAGGAGGGCTGATGCTCCATGGAAGTCCCTGCTCCTTTTGTTTGGTTCTGTTAAATTGTTCAAGTATCCTAGGGGAAAGGGCTGTCCTAGTCTGTCTGATACTCTTGGGTTATTGATAAAAATAGAATAGAAAATATCTCCTTGTTTTCAGTCTATTTGCATAGTTCTTCCTAGAGCAGAATGGTCTGTTCTTCTTCTGTCAACAAAGGGACCACTTGTCTTGGGGTATTGACTTGTTCTATGAGGCCTTCAATTCTTTTCCCATCTTTTTACTTTTTTTTTTTTCCCCTTCCCCTGACCCTTCCTCTCACTGAGTTGTAGCACACTTGCCTCTGGCTAGGAATATTAATGAGCATTTCTTTTCAAGAGCTTATGCAGATTCCACTCTGTGAATCAGCTGGCAAGAGGTGCTGTCCAAGTAACTTACCCAGAGTAGTGCCCAGGGGCAGAGTGTACGAGTGCATAGCATGCCTCACTCCCCAGCCTGAGAATAAAAGGTCAAAGAGTCGACTTTCAATGTGGGGTGCCTTGTGTAGCATGGATGGCTTAGACAGAGCCCTTCATACAACAAAGGTTATTTAAATAACTATAAATTAGGAATGGCTCCTAAAAATGTAAATTTACATCAAGACAGGGAAACGAGTGGCTCAGGTGGTTCATTATTAACTGCATGAGCCATTTTCTTTTGCTAGTTCAGATCTGCTCTAAGTCAGGAGAGACACAGAACATAAAAACTGTCTGAGTAGGGTTCACTAGCAGGCATGAAATTAATTTAGTTGGCTAAATGAGAGTGCATTTTCTCCTGACCACATTGTGCACTTCCGTTGTAGACAGATAAACTCAGTCAATGAAAATTAAAAAATCCTGAGCAGACAAGGTCAGAGAAATGGACCATTCCAGTCTTCTCCAGAAGATGGACCATTTGAAATGAGGGGTGTCAGGGTAACAGGATAGAGAAATGCACTTTGTTTCATATTTGAATACAAGCTTCTTTTTATTCTCTAATGACATAAAGTCATGCTTGCTGTTCTCTTCTGGATCCTCCTGTAATCTTGGCCTTGGTGGTGGTTCAGAGCATCTGCCTTTATGTTAGAGACCTTTTCTCAGGTGGTGGGTTCTGCCCACCACTCCCAGCTGTGGTATTGGGCTGTCACCATTCAGTTTCTGGTTGACACAGAAAGTCTGAAAGAACAGATACATAAATACCATTCTGGGAAATCTTTTTTTAAAACTGGGCCAAATGTGATTTTAAGTTATGTGGCAGTTTAAATTGTCTCTGGTAGTCCTTCTCACTGAGGTTCTTATTGATGGGAAGAGAGGTTAGCATAACTTGACTGCAAAAAATTTATAATATTTTGCATGTAGAAGTCCAGACCAACCATGTGCTAAGTTGAACTGTTACGATTTACTTTGCCCAAAAAATAGAGACAAGATCATTGTTAAAATCAGCATTCCTGAAGGATTTACATGGTTCCGTCTTGTGTTCTGGAAAGGATTATGACAAAAAGGGTCACTCTCTTTGCAACAGTTCAATATTTTTAACTGTTGGTTTCACTGAAAATGGAAAACCAGAGTGAGGTATTTTTATACAGATAAGACTGCAGAAAAAAAAATTAAAACCGAACTGTAGGTAGTGGAGTTTGTTTCTTTTACATCCTCCCATCTCTCAGTATGGGTGAATTCCTAAATAAACTCTTTATTCTGTTCCTGGGCCTGAGATGTAAGACTTCTCCAAATTGTGTAAGGTTTTCAGAAAGCTGATAGATACATTTCTCCTTTGCATTGTTAGAAGGAGAGAAATTATGATCCAAGGAGTGGAGTACTTTGCAGACTGTGGAAAACTAAGCTTTAGTTCCCTGTTCTGCCACGGTTTTCTGCACAACTTTGGGAAAGTTGCTTGACCTCTTTATGATGATGTATCTCCTGCAAAGTTAAGGTAATAGCATAAACAGGCATGTTCTGAGAGTACATATAAACCTTTTGCCAGGAATCAATTGACATTAGCAAGACGCAGGTTCAAATTTCAGATTTCTACTATCGTGTTACCTCAAGCCCTATACTGAAACCAGCAAAAATTTAACTTCTGGCTCTCAATGAGTTAATTTTCCCAACTCAGACATGAATCATTGCTTTAAAAATGGTATTATTTGGATGGGAGAAAAGAGAACTCCATAAAACCCTTGTAGCCCGAAGCTGGAAGCTATTGCCATTCAGGTGACCACTTTCCAGGCACATTCACATTACTTGACCTAAAGCTCATTGTGCTTTTACAGTTAGCAGATTTTCTTCACCTCATGGCATAAGTCTCCTTTTAACAGAAATGACTCTCTGGTCCTTTCCACTACTTCTCCATCACTCTATGAGCTGACGGCACAGGAATCCTCTGATTTTGGAAACCTTTGCTCTGGAGTTCCTTCCTGGGCTTTGTGGTTGCACTGGGGCTTGGGTGCCTCCCCTGCCTACTCACAGCAGAGGCTTTGTGGTTGGATGCTATGGACATGTGGACATCCAAATTTGCTAGGGTGATTATCTGGATGAATGACACTTTTGTTTCTTTCCCTTGTAGAGCAATCTTTGGCAAATTGCTTATCTTCTCTTCTATTTCTGCATTTCTGAAATGGGGGAAAATTTTTCTCTTCACAGTATTTTGCTAGGATTTTCAAGATGTTCTGCTATTCCCATATCCTAGAAATGAAAAGTATTATTACCTTCAATAATTTAATAACATTTAGCAACTAGCCAGTATAGACACTGCTTTTAAAATATTAAATATTTCAAAATATTCTATAGCAATCTCATGTGTGGAGGATAAGTTTTTAAAATGCCTTTAGTGTTGGTTTAATGTTTTATTCTTCTGACTTTTGAAGGAGCAGAGCTAAGCTAACATAAAGAACTGATTACACTACAGAAAAACAGTTATTGGATTACAGCTATAGTAGAAAGTTCAGCAAAAAATGTAAGCAAAGTGACTGAAAGACATGAGAGGAGTTCAGTGCAGCAAATAAACTTTAGATGCCTACTGGAGAGATGGAGATTAAATATACCAGTATTTAGGCTATGGGAGAAAGATCCTTGATGTAACTAGCCTTTTCCAGAGCTGATTTTGTTCTTGTTGTGCTTGAAAACCTTAACCTTTCTTCCTGTCTTCAGGACATAGTTCTCTGAGGAAAATGGTTTCTTTATTCCTATCCGACATTCTTCATTCTATGATTCATTTACTTTTTGTGGAGCACGAGGATCATCTGAACTGAAAGGCACTTTTGTAGGTGCTACAGGTTTTAGCTATCAGCGTAACATACCAGAATGGAATTACTCTAAAAATATTTCTTAGCATGACGTAAATTTGCTGTAACTGATTATGACGCTCAGGTCTCTGAAGTTATTGTAGCTTTTTTTCATTTTGCTGAAAAGCAGTAACAGGAAAACTGATCACTGTGACGTCTGGTAGCATTTAGGGGTTGTATTTTATTTTGATTTACCCCCCAATGCCAATTAATGTCAGTTGAATCATACAAGTTAGAGATGGAAAACACCTATTAGATAATGGCAGGGCATGACTGTTCCCCCAGTGAATTGTCAAGTACTTTGTCTCATCTAGTTTTAAATTACTCAAGCAGTTGAGGTGTCTCTGGGGAGGCTATTCCACAGCCCAAGGTACCTTGCCATTAAGAAATATTTCCTCCTATTTAGACTAAACTTTTCCTTTGCTTATTTTTATCATATTGCTGCTAGTTCACCTCTTGATGTTGCTAAACTATTCCCATTCCTTTCATGTTCAGACTCCAGTCCATACATAAACTTTCCCATCCTTGCTTATTATATGCCCCTATTCCTACCCACACTTCTTTCCTTTCATGTCATCTCATAATACAGACTCTTCTCTTCTGTGACCTCTTTCTGATGTCAGGCACCCCAAACTAAAATTGCTATTGTAGGAGCAGTCTCATCAGTGCCCTGTGTAGACAAACAATCTTGGTTTATGGTGAGATGCCATTTTGACTGATGCTGGCATTTTTTGCTCTCTCATCGCTGCTGAATGTAGGCTTTGTCCCACCCACCGTTGGTCATACGCTTAAAGACTCTGATACATTGTTGTTAGAAATATGTGAGGAAGAATAGGCGTTTTAGAGTTTTACAGAGGAAGTAGGGTTGGTGACTCAAACTGTACAGCTGAGGCAAGGAACGTGATAGACATCTCTACAGCTCCTTCCACCTAAAAAACTTGAGCCATTTAAAATATAAATCAGTTGTGGAAGATCTCAAATGTTCTTATGAAAGCATTAAGCATTTGATACTCATTTAGAGTTGAAAAAATAATTGTGTAGGGATCTCTGCCGGTGTTTGCAAAGAGACGGATCTTTGCAAAGAGACAAATATTAGGTGGCCAATTGCACCCTGAACTTGAATCAGTTGTGTTGGTCTGGACACCTAGAAGTATTTTGAAGCTCATTTCCCTGACACCATCTAAGATGAGGAGTGGGATGCAGAGCCAGATTAAACCTAAACTGTCTACATTGTGCAACTGACAGAGATAATAAGCCTGCTTCCATGACTGACAGTCAACCTCTCTTTGCAACCCAGTGTGGCTGCAGTAGCACGAACAGAGTAGCTGCACCGTGCACAGGCCTCTGCGCTGGCCATCTCTTTCCTCAGAGCACTGTGTTATGCAGGAACTGGCCATTTCACTCCCAAAGGCTTTACCAAGAACTCCTGCTCCGCCTTGTCCCCAGCTGCTAATGCACACCTTTAATCCTTTACTACTAACTGTTTAAAATGCAACCAACCTGCAGACTCAACCTGGAATCCTGAACCAATCATCACAGAGATCAAACGAGACTGTGGTTTGCCCCCGAGGTGAGGATAAAGCTGAACAACTGCAGGTTAGGGCTAATTTTTATTAATCTTCTCTTTTGTGTTTTGGTTAATGAAGGATAAATATTTGTGAGCCTCATTTCAGGTTCCTCAGATCCCAGAGAAGATTAGTACTTAGCTGACTTTAAAAAAAAATCCATGAGAAATAGGAGTAACAGAAATTGTTTTTTCCATCTTTTCTCATGGTAACAAGGAGTTGTGTTCTCTCCTACTTTCTTTGTCTGTCTTTGTCCATCCTTCTGTCTTTCTGAGTGAGCAAGAATCTTCTGGTGCTGTATAATAGATTTTATGTTGTTCTTAAAATATTAAGACTGGCTAAATGCCTATATGTATTGTGTGCTAGTCTTTCTGCCTTTTCTGCAAAACTCTTCTAAGGTTAAGGGAGAAATAACTACATATGTTAAGAAAAATGGAACTCTCCAACATTTTTTCTTTTTCTCTAACTTTTACTCCCCAAAACAGCAGGTAGTTAGAACATTTCTAAGGAAGGTCCCAAATGCCCTGGTGAGTCACCAGGCTGGAGCGGTGCTGTAAAGCCCAACACTTGCACTGGTGGTAGTGTTGTGTTGTGGTCACGGGAGCTCCAAAACCCTGCTGCAGATCCTCACCTTGGGGTGAGAGTGTGGCAGGGGACTTCAGGGAGCTGCTTCTTGACCCCTCAGTGGGAGATGGCCCTGCAGGAGGGATGTGGGGGAACTGTGCTGGAGGAACTTGTGCTTTTCCTAAGCAGCTGGAGAAGGAAATTCTGCTTTGAGACTGGGAACAGGAAAAAGTGGGAAAGGGTATGAAATTGTGTGTTTTACCTGTGCATGGAATGAAGAACATTTTTGCTTTTTATCCTCTAACTGGACCTTGGAAATGGTCTGGAAAACTGCATTTATAGCAAGGGGTGACTAGGGTTGAATGCTTACAGTTTACTTGGTGAAAGGAAAGCAACTGATTCTTCATTAATTTAAATCTCTATCTGAATCTCTATCTGCCTTCCCACAGATCTTGAGAAACTCTTATGACAAATATAGTGCTTTGCTCATTGCTGTGGTTAATTTAGGCAGAGTGTTTCACAACTCTCAGCAACAGTAATGTCAGCTAAATGCAAAATTAATCAAGAACTGGAGGAGGCTCAAATAAAGTGAATGAGCTCTGGATAAATAACTCTACTTCTAGTTTACGTTCCAAGCCTAAAGCCATCTCTGGCCCCTATAGACTTGGATGTCACTGGTTGCTACGTTTCAAAATTAAAGGGTTTTAAATTATGTTCATTGGCGTGGTTTCTGATTCAGGCAGGTAGGACTTGTGTGCAGTGGCGTTGACTTCAATAACGTAGTGTAAATGGAGAAAGAATCCGTTGCCTGCTTTTGGCTTGCACTTCACGTACTCCATGTGCTGTGGGGAGACGAGATCTAAATTCTGCATCAAGGCCCTCTTGTTCCTACAGCACCCTGGGGAATCCTGTGATAAAATGGGAATTCTGTGGCAGCTACAAATAAATTCAGGTTCAGTTCCTTTTTACTGAATTAAATATGTACATGAATAATACAATTGGTACAGTAATCCTTGTAGTTTACATTATCAAATGCAATTTTTTAATGTGTTCCCTACATTTTCAGCATGCCACAAAACTTTGTTATGATAATGTATGTCTGCACTGTAAAAGTTTTCAGCAGAAAAAAAAATCAAGGTTCTGTGCAGGATACACTTTAGATTCCTTGCATCCAGTTTGTGAGATAATTTGGGTTTTGGACACCTGACAAATGTCCTCTCACCCTCTTTCATTTGCTTTAGGCCAAAAGCCACTTGTCAGGGCCTGCATGAACTGAGAAAACCCAAATGTTCCAGCTGCAATGTTCAATACTGCGTCTTGAATCAACAGTTTTTTAATTGTTCCCGAAGGTGAAAATAGTTAATGCTGACATTTAAATAGACACAATTCAGTTCTAGGCCTAATATTGTCCATATTTTGCAATTTTTTCAGGAACTGTTGAAGCAGTGCTATGCAGTGTAACCCTGTATTACGTGTGATACCATAGAGACCCCAAGTCATGGTAGACCGTGATCCCAGGAGTGACCCATGCATAAACTCATTTCCTGTAGAAAGTTTGCAAGGAAAAGAGAAGCAATAAGAAACACAGTGACTTGTCCACGACTCTGCAGTAGCAGTTGACTATGCAGAGCTGGTGGTTTCAGAGGCTTTCAATGTGTAGTAGAGTGACACATCCTCTGTTGGATGGTTGTCTCCCCCCCCCACCTTTCCTTTCAAGAATAGGTGATGTCTTTCACAATTACTTCATTAGGGATAATTCTAGAACATGTTTTGCAATGTAAATTGCAAAATATGTAGGAATATGCTTAAAAGTTATCAAAGCATCTGTCTGTATCTCCTAGTGAAACAGATACTTAATATCTACTGAGCCTAGTGGGTGGTCATGTAATTAATTAAATCTTTCCAGGACTTTGTAATGGGGTCTATCATTTTATTTCTGGTTAATAAGAAAATGACTGAACTTACAAAAAGTTCAGCTGGAGAACTCTGGAGCTGAAAGCACAATTTTGAATCCTCCTTTAATGTAAGCATGAGTTTCAATGAAACGCAAAAGCAGAATGTGTCAGTCCAAGCAATGTAGTCACTGTTTTGCCTTGATCTTTTATAACATTAGGCCAACATCATTCTGGTCATTCTAATTCTTATGCCAGCGCAAATTATCCATTTAGGTTTTGTTGTTCTATGTTTTCTAGTATATTGGAAGCTGCAGATGTAGTCAGGTCAGGTCCCGTTGTTCATCCTTCTCAATGTGAGTAATAGTTTTTATGGTGGATGTGGTCCTCATGTAAAGAAATCAGCGTCTTTTTTTAAATTGCCATTTTAAATTTGTCTTTAATCATTAGATTTAAATTTAGAGAATGAATACAGATGGAGTGTTAAACTTGGTACTCTCAAACAGAAAGCAGGAAGGGAATATTCTTTGGTGTATATGTCATGGGTGTCTATATCAGGGTACATGTATCACAGTCAGGATGGCTGGGGTCCTACCCTGGTGTTGCTGTGAGTCACTGACTCTCTATGTATAGTTAGTTTAAGCAGCAGAAGCCTTTATTACTGGGTGCAAATCCATGCTTTGTCTCAGTGGGTGGAAATTCCTATGATTTCAGCGGGAGTGCCCCCTGCCTACACACGGGTGCGTTTTCTCCTTGGGGAGGAAGTTCTGGGTGAGAGTTTCAAAAGTGGGTTTTTAACAGAGCCTTGTATAACATTTTTTACACTCATTTCCTAACATAAAAGATGATACTAGGCAATGGTACTGGCAGGACTTGCTTACACAGATGCTATTGGTAGTTTAGATAAACAGTAACACCTAGGATGCCAGATGTTGTGATTCATCCCTGGTGCTTGCCAAACCGTAATTCATATTACATTAGGGGCTACTGGTTATTTATTTTTCAGCCCACTAGAAGTCTAATTGACTATTCCTCCACCTCTTTTTCCTCCTCTCCCCCCCACCTCTTTCTCCCTCTCATTTTCTTCTCTTCCACCTGTGTTAATACTCATTTTGTCCTGAAGCGCAGAGAAATCCTATCGGTCATCCAGGGATCAGGTACCCTAGGCCAGAGTATCCTAGTTTTACTTAATGGTTAGTCATGGCATCCAAATAATTTCCCATTTTCCTATTGAGAGGTGGGTGAGGGGAAAAGCTGAAAACCTTTGCCAAGAAGCACTCTGTGGTGGATACTAAAATAAGTCAGGTAGCAGATGTCCAATCCAAACTTGCAGGGGTAATTAGCTGATTCAATATCCATATCCAAAAGAAGCAGGTAATTGTTGTGATTTGTGAATCCTCTGCCAGGGTTGATACTTTACAGCTTGCAGATATTTCTCTAATGAGAGAGGATATCGTGAGCTCTGAGCAGTAAAACACTGTTTTCTTAGTATTCAAAAAGAATGGCTGTTTTTTTTCTTTTGGGGATGTTCTTGGCATAGACCGTTCTTGCTCTTTTCTTTGTTATTTCTTGGAAGTCTTCTGAAAACTATTGATGCAGTATGCAAATTCAATGCAGGAAATGTAACATTATATAAGTGTAATTGGCCTTTTATTCAAAGGCGTTTTTATTCCTCCCTGCATATTTTAGTCCTTTCTTGAAAAAAAAAAAAAAAGAGAAAGAAAAAAAAATTGAGGGAGAGAAAAGGCCGAAGTTTAAACACAATCATATATTTCTTCCAAAAAATGTCAGAGGAAGATGCTATGCAGATCAGATCATAAAAAGAAATTGAGGAATTTGAGAAACAGTAATGAAAATATGGATATCACTGGAAATGCACTGAATGGGACTGTTTCAGGAAGTAAAAAAGTGTGCCTGGCTGTTGCCATTCTTGGAGAAGTAGACATGGAAAGAAGAGAATGGAAAATAAGACCAAAGCTCTAAAGCCATCTCTCCTCCCTTCTTCTTTTCAGTGTCATTTCATAAGTTGTAGTGGGGAGAGGGTGAAGTGAGGGGAAGAGGGCCAGGAATCCTAGCAACCAAAATACTACAGATGCAAACACCTCAGAAATGTGCAACTGCTAGCAAAAGTTTAAGGGGGTACGTCTGCTACTTCCATTCCTGTGTTAAATAGACCAGTGTACACTCACATCAGCATTGTGAGTCTCATTTCCTCCACTTCCTAAAGTGGAAAGTTATTGTTTAAATGTAGTATTTTGATATACAGAGGTGCCTATGCAATGCTAAGGAATTAAGTCCCCGCCCAAATTAGCTAGCAGATATTGCTCAAATGTAGTTAGCTTGAAGAAACAGCTGGAGCAGAGCATGAGAGAGGGAAAAGGCATTTTGTACCTGTCATTAGCATTTGGGTTCTTTTTCATGCTATCTCAGGATTTACTTTTCCTTTCTAAACTCTATGTACTTCCTTCCACTTTCCTTTTTTCTTTTTTTCTTTTTTTTTTTTTTTTTTTTCCCTGCGGACCTATCCTTATTGTTTTCTTTGAAAACAAAAGTCTGGACAGAACTCACAGTAACTCCACTGAAGTTAATGGACTTTCTCTGGTGTAAGAGATCAGATTTCCTTTGCTCTTCATTATTCTTATTCAATTTGCCCCATTTTTTTGCTATCCATCCCAAAGCTGACATTCCCTACTGAGTTCCCTACTCTTCCTTCTCCTTTTTCACCCTTTCTGCTTTTTTCTGTTTCTCTCGGCATTTTCCAGTTAGCATCTCTGCTTTTTACTGCCAATGCAACTGGCAGGCAGCTCTTGGTTCCTTCCATTCACTGACAGGAGAAACATTTTATGGCAGAACCAAAAACCAGCCAAACAGCAAGCCCACAAATGAAATCATGACCATCACAGGCACCAGTGACAGTGAGAGTGCCAGTAACCCAAAGTGGTGGACTTGGAAGGAAAATCCTGAGCCACAGCTCACCACTTCATTGCAGTTGGACACATCTGGCCCCTAAAATTTCTTTACCAGGGCCAGTATTTTAGTAATGGAGCAACATCATATCGTTGTTTGTAACTGCATAGAAGAGGAAGCTGAGCTGTACAGACAGTGAAAATGGACACTGGAATTGTTGCTTACTTTGAACAGGGCTCCAACTGTACTCATATAAATGAAGCGGCAAGAGCAGATTTACATGCAAATCATTCCAGTTCAGTGTGAATGTTGATTTACTGAGGCTAAGAAGAGTTCAGCAGATTGTAACAAGGAATAATGGAAGAAATTTCTCCTGGAATGACAAAATTGAAATCCGCTCTAAGCCTTAAAAGGTCATGTAAGCAATGTTTGTCATAGTGCTAAACCACTCACATACTTTTCCAGTCTGAATCCCAAAACTCCTCCTAGAACCCAACCCTATATTTCACTCACAACAATGCTTTTATATTCTCTAATTGCGTAGAAGTACAAAAAGCATAGTAATGACTAAAAGTCATGACACAAGTTAATCCACATATTTAATGCAAGTCACTTATCTAATGCCAGGTAAAAAAGAGCTAAGGTATTAGGAGTAAGGTGTAGTAGTATTAGATTATCTTTGAAAGGATGACTGATCCAAAGAAAAGGAAAGGTAGTCCTAGCTGAAATGGTTTAGTTCGCTCCAGTCTATTGCAAACAAATATACCAAACCTGTACCACAAGCTGGTTTTAAGAATGTTGCATTTGAGAACAAAGTGATGGTATTGTTAGAAGCTGTCTGTTCTTCTTGCTTTCCTGCCCCCTGTGCAGAAAGTTCTTCCGTATGTCACTCAGGGAAGGTTAAAAAGTTACCGCATTTTGCCTAAAACAACAAGAAGTGATAATATTACAGAAAAGAAACACTGTGGACAACATTAAAGTCTAACAGGACTAAGGAGAAGGGAGCAGATTGGAAATAGATTAAACCCAGGTGTGGATTCAGGCTCAGCCATACCTTTGTCTTGTGACATGTCCATTGGTAAAAGCCTCAGCTTTTCACTTTTTCTATTCTGAGCGGCTGGGAAAGAGAAGTTGTAAATTAACTGTAGCACAATTGACATCTTGAAGGCACAATGCCTCCCAAATTGGTTCGGTTGCTGGGAACTGAATACTTGCAGTGTTTAATTCAACCCTGGATTCAGCAAAACAATTTCGAGAAAACATGTAAAATTTTGTGTTCCTTTTTGATTTTCAGAGTCCAGAAATGAGAAAAAAAGAAGTTCTGGGTAAATACAGGGTAGGCAGAATGAGGGCATTAAAAAGAAGGGGGGAAAAATAATGATTCAGGGGTTTTTTTTGTGTTATTTTTCCCCAAAAGTGAGTCTTTCCATCACTAACCTTCTATGTGGAAAATAGTTTTCAAACTGTGATCCACAAAAATGCTCCAAGAGCATCAGCAGGGTAGAGTAGCTCAAGAGCAAACAGTAGAAAGCATGCCAGTTTTGTATCTGGAGGAGTTGAGAAGAAAAAGTGGGGGAGTGAGTTGACAAACCTTGCCAGCACAGTCCAAGGCTGCAGGGTGAAGGCAGAGCACTGAAACCAGGGAAGAACTCCCTGCTCCTCTGACCACCAGTGGAGGAAGAAGTATGTTTTGCAAACAGCTTTCTTGTCTTACTGATTGTCACTCCCCACTAAATATGTACCAAGAAGCAAGACAAAACCATGCTATTGTTATTTTCTTGGTTACAAGCATGCATGTTGTCCACACCAGGCACAAACCTCATTAAATGGTGTGTGTACTCATAATCAAGTCCTAGCATGGTTTGTAAAGCACTGACAATCTTTCTCATGTAGATCAAATCTTTGAAGTTGTAGTGTAACTGATGGATATGTCTATGTACACAGTTATTATGTGCATGATGAGCATGATTACTGCTTGGATACACTGTTTAAATTTTACAGTACTATGTGTAGGATTTACAAAGCCCAGACTATGTCATGCATAGCCAAAGTCCAAATAAACTTTGGTTTCTCTGTTCTTGAAGAAGGAACCTTGACAATAGAAGAAACAATTACTTAGAAACAGTATACACTTTGTAAAAGATGTGCTGACCTACAAAAGAATATATTTTTTAAAGTTTACACTGTTTTTACAATGCTTTTGATATTTTATGCAAGCTGTCATCTAGTGGAAATAATGACCTCAGGGACATGTGTTTATCTTGGTTTTAGCCCACTTAAAATACATTTAGCCTTTAGCTTTTCCTTAGGCCAAAACCACATCAAATGGGCCAAAGATGGAATAAACACACACACACACACTCCTGAGGTTATTATTATCATTATCACTTCATTGTAGTTTTGCAGAAGAAAAGGAAAACAAACTGTGCCTCTCTGCATTACTTTTGAGACTCAGCATGCCCAAGTGATGGTGTTTACACCATTTTATAAATGTTTTCTTTTTAGGGATGTGCTTCACTTCTCTTTTTGCCCCTTCCACAAATTAATTGTAAACTCTTTTCTGTTAATGCTTTAAATTATTCTTTAAAACAATGAAAAGCTGGAATTGCAGAAATTAGAGCCGTAGTTGCCAGAGTACAGTATTAATAACTGGCATTCTCCACGAGCAGAGATTCATAGATGGAAACATTTTAAGAAGAAGAGTTAGCATTGGGAAGCTACTCTGTTTATGAAATGGGGCCTGCAATATTTGATTAGTAGGTCTAAGACAAGGTCTTGTTTGTGAAACAGTAAATGAACTATGAACTCCAATGCTACCAGGGTTTACTGACCAGTACAACACATGCAGCCCAATGCTGTTCCTACTAGTCTTCCAAAAAATGGTAGTGGCAAACAAACTCTTCCAGCTTACTGTGTGGAAAAACTTGCTTTTTTTGCTAACCTCTGTTTTTAACATGAATATCACATAGCTTACTTCTGTCATGTTCTGACATCGTGGCTGTGGACTACAAGTGATAAGAAAATTTTACTCTTCTTTTCAGAAGCTTTAGTTTGCTTCCTAACCTTTAGTTAGGAAGGGGGAGGAAAAAAGATTTCTCTCTGAAGCATGCAGCTTAGAAACAAAACTCCAGATATTTGTTCTGTTGAAATAATTGACAAATTAAAAAATGTCTTTAATATAGTGAGGACTTCATCCTAAACCCAAATGGTGCTTGGACTCAGTGCTGTAAAACAAGTTTTTTGTGGAAAGTTTCATATTTTGTCTCTGCAAAGCCATCTGGTACAAGCTGAACTACCATGGACTTCAATATTTTGAAAGTGCTGGGCTTAAGCACACACTTAAGGTTAAGTATATGTTGGAGTAATTTCCTGTTTTGGAGGTTTAAACATGCAGATAACATGGTTTGAATTCTGGGCAGAGAAGGTGACCCTAGCAGCCATGCTTTGAATGGAAAGGATGTGTTGTGTGCACATGTATACTAATGGGAACTGTTGCCACTTGTGGATGAGGCAAAACAAGGATCTCCAAAGCTCTGTGCTGAAGAGGATAGTAAGTTACTGATTCATATGCGGGTCTGCCAGAGGCCCAAAAGCTGCAGGGAGGTAGGAGGTCTCTCCAGGAGGAGCCTAGGAGCGGCACAGGGTGCCCCAAATCAGAGTCACTGCAGGGCTGCACCTGCTGTAACCCCAGTGGCTTTGATGAAACGCACACCACCAGCAGCAAATATGCTAGTTGGTTTCTCTTGCTGGTAACTGCTTAACAAAAGAGAAGGATGCATTTGAAGGGGCAAGGATTTACTAATATAAATGCCCAACACAGCTGTCTGTCCTCATCCATGCATGCAGAAATAGCTGTTGTTCTTATTGCCCTCATGAGGCAATGGCGCAGCTCAGGCAGTTCTTCCGGGCATATATCCCTCTTTCTGGATGTTTTAGACTAGCAAACTGTTTCGTGCATTGCCTTAGCCTTAGATCTGCTGCCTGTTAGTTCCTCCATCGATGAAATCGTGACAATAAAAATAGTTCCTTGAGAGCTAATACTCACCCTGGTTACCAGCCCTAGTTTAATTTGAAATCGTGTTCATCATAGAGACACTGACATCAGGCGATATACGATCTGTGGAGTACAGATGGTAAAGGCTGTATGCAGTACAGTGCTTACCTGGAGGGGAAAAGAATTACCTTCAAGCAGACTTTTCCATTCTGAAAAACAGGCAACAGGTACTTTTGTAGAGGATTTACATGGCAAGGTTTTGGTAGGACTACCAAAACCTTGTCATGTATACTCAATACAAGTTTTTAGTTAAAAAATTGATCCATAGTGTTGATATCACAACTTTATTTGTAAAAGGAACTTCCCATTTGTTTCAAAACCAGGTAATATTGGACAAATGACACCATTCATGTTTGAAAAGCATTATACCCTGGCATACAGCTGAGCAAACCAAATGGTCAGCCTAATACCCTTTCCTGCTCCCACTTGCCCCAGATGGGTGACAAATGTGGAAGGGGAAGAAATAAGCAGGTCTGTGAGTGGAAACAAATAAAAGCAGGTGAGTGGAAAACTCCTGCCCTTTCTTCTCCCAAAAGTCACAGAATTACAGTCATGGGCCTGGTTGTCCCACTCAGTGCCCATACAGGGCAGCTCTTTCCCCTGCTCACCACCACATCCCCGAGCCACAGCTCCCCATCTGCACAGCCGAGGTTGGCCTCCACCCCTTTGCTTTCTGACCCTCACTTGACTGTGGGTCTCAATATCCTCCTCCTTCCCCCACCTTCGGTCTCCAAGGCTCCCTGTGCCAGGTTTGCACTGGAGAAGAAGAGTGCTGTGGCCAGGCAGGCAAGGGGGATGTGTCCTCCCAGAGGGCAGAAGGAGGGAGAGACCATAGGGTGCAGATGCAGCCCAGGAGGGGAACTGGGGACTCAAGCTGCAGAGCTGCTTGGAGATATGGGAGGGTTTAAAAATGTTTTTACACGTTGCACTAATTTTCATTTCCAAAATTCAGTGTTACTGGCAGGACTTATTTTTAGTTTGTAGTTCTATTTAACAGTTTTCGAGATTGGGCTGTGTAGTAATTTAGCAGCCCTTATGTGAAGGAGAGAAGGCTGTGGCTTCTACACCACTTTTAATATTTGTTTACCATTTCAATTTTGTAGCAGGCGGACATTTAAATGTTCTGTTTGCTGTCATTTTGACACCTTCCGTTTATTTGCTTATTTTTAACGTGTGAAAGTGTAATACTTAGTCCTATTTAGAATCTGGGGATTAGAGTTGAATTCTTTTTGAGAGTAGGGATGAATGTACCTGGAACGTGGGTGAAAAATGTGGGCTAGAGATAACTGGAGAGTGTTACCTTCTAGAGAGGTGATCAATCAGTACTTTCTTCCTTCTATCTAAAATATATTTCAAGAACAACTTTTCCTCTAGCACTTTGTTGTAAGTATCTCTGGTCTAGAAGTGAAGGGCAAGTAAAAATTATTGTTATTCTGTAATAATTAAAAATTCTCCAAAAAAATGAGTAAGTTGATTTTTTTTTTTTTTTTAAATTCCAGGACAGTTTTGGGTCTGATTGTTTCGGATTGGTAAATGAGTGAAAGTTTGATATATTTATCTGAGACATGTGGTATTGTTCTTCCAAGAGTTTTGTCCTAAAATAATTTCTTTGGATTTCAAAACTCCTCTTCTCTTGTCTCAGCCTTGATACATTATTTACACAGAACCATGTAATATTTTCACAACAAAATATGAAACCATACATCAATATGATCCTGAATCTCAACCTAAATGGTTGAAAGTACTTACAAGCCTTGGCATAGGTTTGGTTTTGGTTACATGGTTCCAAGTGAGGCCAGATAACCTTCAGAAGTAGAAAATTAGTTTTCTTCATGATTTTTAAAAATCAAAATTGTAAGTAAAATTCAGAAGTGTGAAGCTCACTAAAAAAGTCATGCTGAAGAAAATATTTACATAGTTCCCTGGAATGATCTGAAAGCAGAATAATGCAGAACTGTATTTGTGAAAAGTTAATGACAGGATCTTTAAAGGCTACCAGATATATTCTTCTACAGGTAGGGAAAAACCCAGAAGACCATCTCTTTCATTATTTGTTTCATTTTTTTTTTCTCTTGACATATGTTTTCCTGTGGAAATCATTGCTATATTATCAGTTTTCTTTGATTATCTTCTTTCTCTCAAAGAGCAAATTTCCCTTACATTCAAGCATTGTTATAACCTACATCTACCATATAACAACACATGAGTGTAAGTAATCACAGTAGTCTGGTCTGGAAGGATTGGAGTACCCAATAATAGGCTAGATCAGTGCACATCAATTATCTTGTATATGGTATTTAACCATAGCTCCAAAATTATTAGATACAAAACCTGGTTTCAGATCTTGCACAGAAAGTTGGTCAGAGTGACAAAGTCAGGTTTTGGTCTGTGCCCTGCAACTAAAAATATAGTTTCCTTTTCTTCCCAGAGAAATTCATTCCTGGCGCACAGAAGGGAATGATCCTCTGTGAAAGGAAAATGGATGTTACATTAACTTTTATGATTTGATGAAAATTAATTTTTATTGCCATATGGTTTTCCACAAGGCAGTCCACATCTTTAACACCAAGATCAGCTGGCACCTTTAATCTTCTTTAGGGATATGTCGTCAAAGATTCGCTCGGGGATTTAGCTGTGTGGCCAGTGTAGAGTCAATAGGATCTGGATAGTTAGATCAGCTTGTTGCTTTGAAAATTTACCCTGTTGTGTTTTAAACTATGCTGTCTCATTACACAGAAATGAAGAGGATTTTTCTGATACCTTATTGAGATAGCAGACATGAGGTTTTGTGTATTTTTGTTTTTACTGCATCTTCTTTTGATTAGCTGCCTATTTCTTGTTAAGCAATAATAGGAAAACATTTCTTCAGGGTTTTTTCAGCTCCAGTCTTCTCTGTGAAAATACAAGAGGAGGAATTTTAAAGATCTGTCCTGTGAAACTGTTATCTCTTTGATTAACATTCAAAATTCTGCTGCTTGTTTTATCAAATTAATGTAACTTTGAAGAAAGGAAAAAGGCAATACTGATTTGTAATAATAGATTTTAATTAGGATGAGTGTTTGAGTCTCAGGAGTCTGTCCCGTGCGCGTTTTCAGATCTCTCATCCTACCGGTGTCAGAACTCTAATTACCACCCTTACAGATAAACTTGTATTTTGAAGATATCAGAAAATACATCATGAAAGATTCTTCTTTTTAATTGCATCCTTATACCCCCTGCTATACTGTTTCTATTACCATCAGTATTCCTCCACTGCTGTTTCTGTGTTTTTACTTCCTTTGTTATAGGTGAGACTGTCGGGTTACACTTGGAAGAGGATCTTTCTTTAAGCCTGTCTCTGTTCTCCCCAGCTTCTAGCAGAATTTAAACTCTTGGACTCCCTGTGCAATGCCTGGCACGTATGAGGCATTAGATCAGTATAATCCAGCAACGGGGGCCATCTCAGGGATGGGACTGACTGCAGGTTTCAGCTGAACTCCCCAGGTGTGGCTGCTCCCTGCCTCTCATAGCAGAAACCTGCACGGAAAGTCCTCACCTGGTAGCAAGTGCCCAAATCCTTGTCCCTTGATTGCCATAGTCAGCACAGCAGGGGGTGGGTAAGAAAGGATGGATAGTGATCCCTGACCAGGGAGCTGGGATGAAACAGTACCTCATTGCAGACCCAAGGGGTCCTGCCCCAGGTCAGATGGGATGGAGTCTGTTGGGGGGGGGTTCTTCCTCTGTTGTGTGGGCATAGCTTTTAGAAGCACAAAACATGGGTCCCAGTTGCTTGAGTCATCAGTAGATAATTTTCATCCTGAATAAATGCTCTGAGCAATTGTTTGCTGGTGTCCCTTCGTCACTCTCCTCTCTTTCCTGTTCAGCTGCAAGCTCAGCACTATGGTGCACTCTGAGACCTTTCACTACCAATTACAGAAATTTATTATTAACAGCTTTTGGTTGAGCTCTGAGTGAAGAAAAGTCTGGGTCATCAGGGAGTTGGAATTAAACTAAATCCCTGCACATGCCAAAGCAAAACATCCCAGAAATCCTGTTCAAGTTGGAATATACAGTATCAGCCTCACTTCGTTGCCTCCCGCTCACACAGCTCTGCTACTTTCACAGCAGCAGCCGCCATCACAACTAGACTTACTGTGCCCATCAGAGCAGGCTCTGTCTGAGCAGGCAGGGTTGGAGCATTAAGCTCTCCACTTCTGCTTGTATGATGCTTTTCACTGTCCATCCATCATGTATGGTGAGTTTGCTTCAAAGATATGCAGGCATGTCTTTTAATTTCTTGAGAGATTTTTAGCTCCACACATAGGTTTAGTACCCTGTAAAGTCCATCTACGGACACTACAGTGCTTGTATTATTTTTTTTTTATATTCATCCTGCATTTCAGATCCTTTAATCATGAGGCTCATTAGATGGAGAGACTCGTTATTTAACAGTCTTCACCTGAGGTCCAAAAGCTGAGATGACAAGGGATGATATCTGTGAGATGTTCATACTGCCAACTGTCATAAATTTCAGAGTTAGGTGAGATGAATTGAAATAAAGTCCCATACTTCTCTTCGCACGAGTTTCAGTAGACTCAGAAGGGTAGTCCTACACTAAACCCCATTTATTTTCAGCAGCACAGGGTAGAAAATTAACGATGCCAGATGAACTGTTAATTTATTTTCAAAGACAAATAAGGATGTCTGAAAGAAGTGATACTATTTGATTAATTGGGTCCTTTTCTGCAGTGCAATGATCAGCAAAACTTGATGGTAACAAGGAGTACGCTGCCTATGCTACAGTGCGGGATCCTGAAATCCTTATGGGGCTGTACGACAGAGAAGTGGCCGCGTTCACCAGCTCCCGTTTGCCAAGGGCTAAAATTACTATGGATTCAGTATCCCTGAATTTGTTTCCTGGTTAGAAACCCTTAAAATGTGTCTGAATGTCAGAAAATACCCAACATTTTGTGAAATTCAGTCTTTTACAAGCCTTAAATTGGGCCTGACAAAAGCTAAAAAATATTGTTAAGATATTAGCAACTAGAAAAACATGAGTGCAGTGGTGTTTTTTTTTGTTTTTTTTTTTTTTTTTGCTTTAGTTTCAACAGTCACATAGAGCAAAGATATACACACTTGAAAAATCTTGGACCATATTATTGATCCACTTAATAGGAAACTAGGAAGTGTACATTTAAGGGAAATAAGACAAGTTTTAAAAATGTAGAATGTAATGATATTTAGATATTATATGTATTTATAAATGCCTTAAGGAATGTAATTATAGTGGTTAAACTTTCATCATATTTTGTTGGGGGTTATTTTGCCTTTTAAAGCTGATGTTGGTGAAATATTCGTGCTATAATTTCAATATCTAAAAATTCCGAGGGATTTTAATTGGAAACTGGTTTATGAAAAATCTTTTTTTCTTCTGGAAAGGTAGCTACAGAAGAATCGTGTCAAAAGTGTCTGTTTTTTTGTACAAAGATGAGCTGCAGGCTCTTCCCTGAATAATCAGCTTCAGGGAAGAAGGTGATGGCTGTGGGGTGTATGTTGCGCTGCTGTATATGCCTCGCTCATCAATCCTCTATGCAGCAGCCCTGGCAGCTTGCAAACATCTACAGAGCATCCCAAAAGGAAGAACCTCAAAACATAACAGAAGAGATTTAGAAAAGACAGTACTGATAAGCTTTGTTATTTAAGACAGACAGAGGTCTTTAATTCATAGTGTGTATATATAACCTAACTAACCCAAACATACAATTTACAAAACCTCTTAGTAGTTTCCTTTCCACAGGGTTTTTGACCGAATATATTTCTCAGATCCAGGGACCATCTAATGCTCCCTGAAATCAACAGGACTACCATGGGCTTTGCTAAGCATTTGTCTTGCCCACAGTAATCTCCTTAGAAAAAAGCGTTCATCTGTCTTCCTTTAACATACATTTTACTTTTCTCTGGTATAGTAATTTAATATTCACAAAGCTTCTTGGGCGCTTCACTGGGAATTGTGTTTCTTTATCTAGAGGTGAAGTTTGTCTCTTAATTACTGCACCATTTACCTGCCATAGTAATCTAGTAACCCAGTACAGGACCAGTTCTGTATATTTAATTCCTCATGTTGAAAATCATGTTGGGGGAGATAATTTTTCAGTGCAGAGAAAGTAAAATATTAAGTTTTTTTGGGGTTGTTTCCATTAGAAGTGCTTAAGAAGTTTTAATTGACTTATTTTATTACATATTGAAATGTTGCAAATCTTTCATTTGCCTTGGTTTTATGATGATCTACATTTTCTATGCCTTTAATGATATCACAGAACTGCCAGGATAGTTTAGATGCCTTTTGATTAATATTGAGTTTTCCTTTCTGTCAGATCAATATGGTTATTGGTATATCTTTTTCTTAATTGGAATTTTTGGGTTTTTTGATTTGTGGATCCAACGTTTGGGGGATTTTTTTCCTGGAATCTTGGTTAACAGGGAATCAGAACTGCACAGTTTTCGTGTTGTGGTGATGACACTGATCTCAGCCATCCTACCCAGCCCCTAGGAAGAAAACAACATATTAACTCTTTAGCTGCTGGAAGCCCTTAAGGGCTTGCTGTTTCCAGTACTTTCTCATACCCTGTTAAAAGATAGAAGAGTAGGGAGGAAATTGTCTATCCAAGTAAATTAAGAACACTGAAAGGTCAGAGTGAGTCAGGTAAAGTGCTATTTTTTCACAGAAAGAAAGAAGGATTTAAAAACCTTATAGTGGGGGAAAAGATGTACGGATGACAGAAATGGCACAAGATTTGAATCTTGAGATAAGGTTGTAAGAGGAGATTAAAAAAATGGATAAAATGTCACAGGCGAAAAACAGCAATAAGAGTGTGTAATCTGCATTTCAGAATTGGCACAGTATAATTGCTTTTATCCTGGTTGGCAGGAGAAGTTCATGTATCAGTTTGCTCAGCTTTTTCAGTTGAACTGGTAGCTAGAATGTGGTAGTGACCACATTGCTTTTCTTTACAAATGCAGTTTCTTCCTCCTTATATGCAGAACTGCATTATGACAAAAGTGTAAAGTTACTTATGTCTGAATTTACCAGGTACTCTTGTTCTGTAAGAATATCTAGGTACCATCTCCTCACTGCAGAATCTGTCATAATATTCACAATTCCTGCAGTTTATCAGTGTGTGTAATTATTAATTCTTATGAGACTGTGATTCAGATTTCCACATATTGTTTGCAAGTGGATGCATTTCATATCCATGGTATTTTAAGATGAAAGAGGGCAGATTTAGATTAGATATTAGGAAGAAATTTTTTACTGTGAGGATGGTGAGGCACTGGAACAGGCTGCCCAGGGAAGCTGTGGATGCCCCGTCCCTGGAGGTGTTCAAGGCCAGGCTGGATGAGGCTTTGAGCAACCTGGTCTAGTGGAGGGTGGCCCTGCCCATGGCAGGGGAGTTGGAACTCGATGATCTTTAAGGTCCCTTCCAACTCAAACCATTCTATGATTCTAGGATTCTATGAATAAATCCACTAGTTACCTGAAGTCTACATTTGACACACAGTGGAATTATTCTGTAGACTTTAGTGGACTTTGCATCATTTTTGGAGTGCTAATGATAATATATATAAATATATAAACACATAAACATACATATATACATATATACATATAGTTTTTAGGGGTAATACTGTCTTGCTACCTGGAGGATGTTGTACAGATTCCCTTATTTGACTTCCCTAGAGAAGCAATTTTTCATAAGTAGAATTATTCAAGTCACTTCCTGAACTGAGAATGCAGAATTGCTCAATATAAATTGAAAAATTGGCAGACTCTAGTGGCAATGATCTATCTGCACCTCCAGCCAATGTGGAAGAAATGCACTTTAAATTCTTGGCTTTAGAAGAAGTCAAAGGCTCTAGCTAGCATAGAAGCTTGCATTCAGGAAATGTTAATTAAAATTCCCTGGATGAAAATTATAAGATGGACACTGAAAGTGTTCATGGCACATTGTTGTCCAAGGCAAACTTTTTTCAGTTGTCTTTATTTCCAAGGGAAATAATTTACTTCACAGCAGATTTGACTGGTGATTCATTAATATGAACTGCGCAAATAATTTCACATTGTGAGCTTTATTTTGTAAGTACCAGGCAAAGAACAACTCACCAGCATGCTAAGTATATGACTATCACCAAGCACCTGAAATGTGACCAACACAGTTTGTTCCTCTAGGAACAAACCTCTGATGCAGGAAGGAGTCAGGCATGTCTGGAGAGGCCAAAATGGAGAAAGGGAAGAATTTAAAATTTCTTAGGAAGGAGCAATATCTCTAGCAGACTTATGCAGATGAAATGGAGGACTGAACTTGGAGAAATGGATAGTATAGTCTCCTCACATTCTGCCAATGTTGCTCTATTAGGTGTGTACATTGTGTCGAAATAAGCCACCAGAGATGCTTTCACTGAATGAGCAAATGACTTGATAAGCACTCATAGCGTTCGTCCTTTTATTGTAGTGTTTCTGACTGCCTTGTTGGATTAAGTCCTACAACAACTTCCAAATGGGGCATACAGATTGCTACACTTTCCAACAAGAAGTTATTGGGCAAACATTTGTTATTTTAATGGATGCATATATGAAGTCAAAGTCTTGAGTCTTTTGGGACATTTCTGAAATCTTCAGTACATCTCCATATGGTTGATGTGCATGTCAAATTTCTGAAGTTAAGAGGTATGCTGAATACCAGACAAAATTTAATAGCTATGATAAAGCGAAGTATGTGCTTCATCAATTATTACAGAAAGAAATGCAGTGCTAATACACACTGAACTTGATTCCATTTGATTTTTCACGCTCCTACTAACAAAAAGTAAATGCATTATTTTCTCTTATTTATTAATCCTACTTTCAAAAGGATCTTTCTGTCTTCTGCAAATTTTCTTTGTCCTTTCATATTTTTAATTGACTGAAAAAGAGAAGTTGCTACATTTAACTTGAGTAGTCAAAACCAAACGTTGAGGTCAACAGAATTATGGAAAAGATGCACTTTCCCCGGATATGGTGATAGTTTTTCTGTTATGTGATTTGACCATATTGATAGCACCCATTTATGGATGTACTTGTTAAGTAAGAGGATATCCATAGTTTTAGAGTCTTTGTAAGAGGCAGAAACAGCTGTTTCAGATTTAAACATTTTTATCTCTGTAGCTTCAGAATTTGAAATGTACTGTTAAACGATTTTCCAACTCATTGATTTCAAAGTTCTCCTATCAGTAAGGAAACTTTCTGTTTCTTGGTGTTATTTTGTTGCATTGGGACTTTCAGAGGAAGTTTGGAAGGGGGATATTCCACAAAATCAGAGGTGGAGTGGAGAGCTCCTGGTATTCAATGAAGCACCTCAGTTCTCAGTTTGGCTCGCTTTTTCATATAGTGTAAGATATTACACAGATGGTACTGGCCACAAGCCAAACTGGCTATTGCTTGAGTCCCTCTGGCAGATGCTGGCAGCGTGTCTCCAGGATGGTATTATTTCCGTCTCTTTTTCTCTTTTATATTCTGTGCCTTTCTCCCCTGCTTCACCTTTTTTTTTTAATTTTTTTTTTTTTTTTTTTGGCAGAGCACGTCCAACATAACTAATAATATTGTTTGTGTCATGCCTAAACTTTTGCTTTGATTACGTGTTTCATCTTTTGGAGGGTCTCATGTCTATCCAGTGGCTTCACTTGGCAAATCTTAGTGCCAGGAAGACTGTTATGTCAGTACTTACCCACAGAATTGCTTACTTTTTCAGAAATGGTCTGAAGGGCATCTCTAAAACTGTGATGTGTAAGGAACTGTGATATGTCAAGAGAGAGCCATGAAATTCCAGCAGAGCTGGAGTTCAGTTTTATGAATGGTAGTTTTTGACTTCAAGGCTTTTAAAGAACTTGTTTCTAGACATTTTTTGTAACCTCTGACTACACTACACTCTTGCTTCCTACGCTAATTAATCAAGATAATTTGGAGCTTTGGAAGTTAATTTCTATTTGTCTAAAAAACCCCTGGTAACATGGAGTCAGTGTATTTTCTTAGCATAATTGCCATATATTTAAAATGTAGAGAAGAGTCTGATCCTCTGAACAGAAGCAGCACACTCAGCTCACAGATGGTTTTATCCTTGCCAAAGCCTCAGGCTAGTCATCTTTCCTTTATCCTACCAGACCTATGCTGCCTATCTTGCCTTGCTTTCTCTCCAGAATCCACGCAGGCCCTGTGAAAAAGCAGCGTATTTGGTGATTGTTCACATAGCAGTGTTTGAAGCTTGGGAAACCCAATTAGATTTGCATTCCCTCCAATCCATGTGCTCATTCCCAGCGTTGAGAATTTACCTGCTTATTGATTTACCTCCTTATTCAGATAGGCTTATAATTCCTTCTGCTTCCAAGAAGGCCTCAAAGTGCAATAATTGTTTTATATGAATAATCATCCCTTTAAGAAAGAAGTGGGGCTGTTGGCATATTCAAGAGCCCTTGATGTGTTGCCAGTATTTTTGCCTATATGACTTTTTGACCTGCGAACCAACACAGCATTAGTTGTTTTGAAATAAAAACTATTTCCATTCCAGAAAGCACTTGGCATTGTATCTTGATTTTATTTATGGTTTTATACTAACTTGGACTGTTTTACTCTTGCAACTTGGGAATTAATTTATCTGTTTGTTTCATTGTACAATGTCTAAGATACTAGACAAGTGATAGATAAATATTAATATTATAGATCTTTGTGTATTTCTGAGTGAAAACTTGAACTTGCACTTGACAAAGAACATTTTGTTCTACTCTTTTATGCTATTTGTTGGCATTTTCCATATATAGAATTTTGTAAGACCAGTTAACTCCTAGTTATAATGCCAATATTAGTGAGTTGTAAGAATGCCAGCAGATGCAGATAACTTAGGGTGAGATAGCTTAGGTAAAATAAATCTTCTTCCAAAACCTGAACTAAGATTTGCTTGAAGTTCATAAATGTGCGTGAGAAGGCTGTTTCCACTAGTGCATACTTCAGCATGGCTGGGTAATGGTTGGAGGGGGAGAGTACCTTGGTTAGAGACATTTAGATGGTCTGAACTTAATATGCCCATGAATGTAAGCTGTGAGTTCTTGTATTATCAGTTATTTCTAGCTTTTTTCAGCTTCCCCCCAAAAAAAGAAACCCCACCATCTATCTCTTAGTACTCTTTAGCTAATTACCTCATTCACTACAAGTGAATGCATCCTGCCAGGGAAGCTGTGGAGGTGCTTGGTCTGTGGGGGGCAGCTTGTGCATCTCCAAGGGGCAGTTTGTCCTCCAGCACAGCTTTCAAGTGCTCCCTGGAGATCTGATATAAACCCAGGTCAGAGTATGAATTGGTAAAAATCTCATAAAGTTTTCAAAGTGATTTTTGTCAGATTGAATTCTAATTGCACCAGCAGTGAATCCCTCAGAAGATGCTGAAGCTTGGGTGTCACCAGTCAGCATCACTTGTTACCCTGTTGTGTCACGATGCCCCATTAAATTATAAGTGCCAACTTTGCCAGGGGATGAACAGATAAATTTCTATATGAAGTCTCGTCAGAAGGTAGAAATTCCTTTTTCTTTTTCCTGGAAACCACATGAATGAACCCCAAACACAGTCTGGTTTTCACTTGCCTTAACTTGGAAAAGTTTTCAAGTTTGAATTTGCTAAAAATAGTGACACCTAACATTACCTGGAACTAATTCACGCTGTTCATTTTACTAGTAACCAGGGGAGAGATACAGAGAAGTTATTGCCCCTCTGTTATACAATAATTCAGTGCAACTAGAAAATCTGTTATTTAGGAGATAATTTTAGTTTGCCGCTGAGGTTACAAGGCAATAAATGGCTCCTTGCTGTATCCTCAGAGTTTACCCAGCACATTTATGAGGCTATTTATTGCCCACTGTACTTAGAACTAAGTTAAATTATCACTACTGTATCAGATCTCCATTTTAAAAGAAAAAACTTTTTTTGTTCCTCCCTCCTTTATTTATTTCTCTTTCCTTGCAAGATATAGCAAAGAACTAGCATTCTTTGTATTGTTTTTTTCAAATAGAATTAGTGCAAACCATATTAAAAGAGCAAAACATTTTGCATGTTAATTGCTGCTGGATTTTATTAGTTCCTTGATTTTAATTGGTTAAAATTTTGTAGGGTTTTTTTTTTTTTTCTTAGGGGGAAAAATGTGCTCTTGTTACAGTCAGTTTTGTTAAAAGGATAATTAATTGCTCTAGTATATAAAGTGAAGTGGTTCACTTACTAAAATACTTTGTTTTGGATCATAACCAACTTATAAAATCCTATTTACATTTAAATTGTCAAACTTAAGATTCCCTTATGATAGTGGAAAATATTATTCTAATAGTCCACATACCTTTGCTTTCTCTCAAGTTAGATAAACACTGACAGAGTGTAGGCAGTGTTGGGATACTTTTTTAATTGTATTGATACAAAAAGATTATTTTATAGTTCAAAAGATCTTTTCTATATTTTTTTATACTCTGTGGTATCACCTGATCAAATTAATGTAATTGTACTTATGCTTTTGCTGGTATACCACTCACATAGACCACAGTTTTATGATTTCAGATTACTTGGTATCCCACAGATTTGCTCCTTTTTTTACATGCCTTTTATGAGGGCTGCCTGACACATACATATCTAACTTGTCCCACTGATATCCAAAATATAACCAATTTTGACAGGTGTTATGGACAGCAGTCATGGAGCAAACTATCAACCCTGTCCCAGCCACAAAGCTTGAGTATGTGGTTTCTGCCATCCTCTGGGGCTAGAAAAGAAAATTGGCAGCCAGGAATCCTCTGTTTTAATTGTGATTTAATTGCGAAGCTGGAGATCAGGACACCCAGAAAGCTGTACTTGATGGATGCAGAGTGCTAGCATCCACGGGAGGCAGAAGCAGAGGAAACTAGAAAGCGTGTAGTGTTAAACAAATCTTGTTCCTTGTGGTAAATTCTGCTGTAGGGTCCTGGCTTTTGGGTCCAGATTAATTTTCTCCTGGACTGGAATATCAAAGTCACTTCTGGCAGAGAGCAGCACACATGCTAAATCATGCCCTCGCTGAGGAGCCTCTCTCCAGGACTTTTTGTTAGCATCTGCATGTGGTGTATCCAGTATTGTTGTTTAATTTCTTCCCACTGTCCTCTGAGGTTTCTCATGAAGTGCGATGGGCATTAAAGCAGTGCCATGGTAGAATTGAAGTGCTTAATGACGTTATGGTTTGAGCCCAGCTAGCAGCAAAACACCACACAGCCGCTTGCCCCTTTCTCTTCCCTTTCCCCGGCACGAAGGAGAGAATTCAAGGGGTAAATGGAAAAGAGACTTGTGGGTTGAGATAACAGTTTAATAACTAAACTACAATAAAATTGAAAATAATAATGATAAAAATAATAGTAGTAATATATACAAACATACAAATATACAAATGAGTGATACACAGTGCAACTGCTCACTACTCAATGACCAAGACCCAGCCTGATCCAAACTCATGGTACAAGGGCAGATAAGAGTCCCAAAACCACAATCCTGGATAAAAGAAGAGCCCCAGATTCTGAGAGACCTAGAGCCAACTGAGAGACAGAGACAACCCAGAGAGAGTGAACTTCTGGGCAGATCCTCATCTATATACTGGGCACAACGTGCATGATATGGAATATACCATTGGCCAGTTTGGGTCTTAATCCTAAACCTAAGGTCAAACCCTAAGCCAGTAATTGGGGCTGTGCTCCCTCTCAGTTTCTCCTGCACCTGCAGACACTGGCACAGCAGAGAAGCTGAAAAGTCCTTGACTGTCCTGGCAGCAACTATAAACATCAGTATGTGATCAGCCTTCTCCTCAGCACAAATCCAAAACACAGCCTTATACTGGCTACTATGAAGAAAGTTAACTCTGTCCCAGCTGAAAGCAGGACAGATGAGTGTAATGCCAAAGCTCTCAGGTACTGGTAGGATCACAATAGTCGTGCTGGCTTCATACCCTGCTCTGCCTCTGGGTAAACTCTCATTCATGGACTCCTGTCTACCTTCCTGCTTCGCTTCCATTTCACTGCCTCTACTCTTTTTCTATCCCAGACAACATCCCTCCTTCTTCTTTTCAGCAACATATTTAGAGCTGAGAAGGGCTCTGGGGGGGTACCTGGGCCCCAGGCAGTGGATGAGAAAGCTTGCTGGTCTGTGATGGCAGGACCTGGACACCAGAGAAATGAGAATCCTAGCAGCCACCATGGGAAGAAACTCTAGAAGGGCTAGTCCCAGCCTAGTAAGGTCTCATGATCTTCTGTGCAAGGGGAACTCTCAGTAACAGGACTAATGTCTTACATTCTTCCTTGCTTATCTGTAATGTTTCCTAAGGTGTGAGTATTGTGAAAAAATCATCTGGGATCAGCTATCGCTAGGCCCTGACCATTTTTAGGAGTATCCCAGGCCTGGTCACCTTTCTCTGAAGGCAAAAATACTATATTGGCTTTTATGATTTTTTTTCATTAATACTTTTACTTGGAAATTAAAAAAAAATAATGTTCCTCCTTCTCTTCCTCCTAGATCATCTGTAAGTGATTGCAGGAGAGCTGCAGTTGAAACCCAGCCACCTTAAAAACCTCCAGCTTGTTTTAAAGCGCTCTCAGCTGAGTTGGATGATGCTGATCTTGACTTTCGGAATACACCCCTGACATCCAGTAAGTAGCAGAAACTAATTTGTAAAAATCCATCCTTTTTTAAACTCTGGTATTTAAAGAAACACACTATTATTACACATCAGGTAGAAACAAGAATTGGGCACAGGCTTTCAGCTACTTTTGTGCAAAATATAGAAGCCCTTTCCAAGGGGATCTGATGATGAGGTGTGTCAGTAACACTTTCCCAATTTCCAGATGCTGTCTATATTGTCACTTATGGTTACAGATGTTTCCTGGTGTGCCCATTTCGTTAGGTAAGAGCATAGTGACTTGAATTTAGTAAATTTGTCTTCGTAGTTTGCAGACTCTGATAAGTGCAATGTTAAACAGATGTGATTTAATTTTGAACATCATTGATACGCCACTGGGAAATGTTCTTAATTTGAATATGTGTTGTCAAATACTCTAACTGTTAAAGTGCCCACAGACTTAGCTAATGTGAACTCTCTGTGTGGGAGGGCATTTGTGTGCATATATAAAGGAGAATAAACTGAAAACACAGCAAGGATGATATGTTGGTAGGTTATAACCTCTCTATTTTAATAACACTGGCTGGCTAATATCAGACATACACTCCATAGTGCACTCATGCAACATACACAGCTTTAATCACAGTATGTGATTTGGAGGCATGTGTTAGCAATTATATTATCTCATTAGACTGCAATATAACATTAGCAACAATTCTAGTTTATGTGAAGAGTAATTTTTTTCTAAGGGAAGTGAAGAAATTCTGACTCATAGATGATTCACTGAAGGGAACAGTGGGCTCTGTTTGTCATGGTTACTAACCCCTATTCTCCCATTTTCCCAATCTCTGGGACAAAAAAGACTTTCTCTTAAGCACCTCAAATGTAAGGTTAAACTGTTTCTCATAAAGATTGCTGAAAAAGAGGTGATGTAGATATTCAAGAAGAGATATTCAATAATAGTTTTCAACTTCTCCAGCAAGTTCTTCTGTAAATTTCCCAAAGACATGTAAAAAACTATTGGAAAAATTAAAGAATTCTTCTTAGAAGCTTTTATTCCTTCACAGTGGCATTGTAAAGGGGCACAAAAAGGAAAACAACTGTGATTTAGGAAGTAACTTCAGAGCATTGTATATACAAGCTGAGGGTTATTTTTACAATTGTTAACAAAGATTGTTTTGATGCAGGGAGATTATCAATGTTATTGTTGTCCTGGTTTGCAACAAATTTTGTTTCTTGAATAAAAGTGCAATAACCTCAGTTCAGGAATTGTTTTCAGGATGAGAGATTTGTCCTTCATCAACTTCTTCAAGTTACTAGTCAAGGATAACATGATGCTGGTGGTTGACTTCTTCAGCACAGGGCTGCCTGCTAAGAGGATGATTTGGTTGATACTCAGGTAGTGTTGGTTTATAATCCAATCATTGCATTAGAGATGGGAGATTCTTAATTCGTTGTAAAATGGAGTTGTCAGAAAAGGAGGAGAAGCCATTTCAGGAGGCCTTTGGGCCCCTTCAGAGAGCCCCAAATTCATGTCTGGTAGTCACTCCCACCAGGCACTGTTATTAGCACCAAGATGTATGTCTTAGCATGGAACCTACTATGGACCCCACCGAAAGAGCAACCTACTAATTGCTTACACTAATCCATTAATTTATGTGGTATTTTACAGAAGAAGAAAGGAGACCAAAGGCAAAGTCTCTGTACCAGTGCTTTAAAATATATTCAGGAGGGTGGCTTTGAATCCTTTTATGTGACCGTAAAGAGGGGATCCTCATTTGCAGTAGGCTTGTGTAACTCTGCTGATGTCAAATACTTTATGTCAGGCTTGCAGGATGCCAACCTTTCTCCTTATCAGGAGCGGGATACTCTCAGATTTTGGGTACATGGATCACTCAAAGAGTGAACAAAAGATCTTCGGAGGGGCAGGCAGGGGAGTTTCTACAACTGCTGTGTACTTCAGTTCCTGTTTAATTTCTCAAAAAATGGGTGTGATTAAGAGAAAACATAATTGCATGAAGCCTTTCAATAGCCACCTGTGGCTGGGGAGGTTGCATTCCAGAACACAGGCATGGATTTTTTTGTCATGTCCCTGTAGTCTGTAATCAAATTTTCACTGAATGGCTCAGGCTGAATACTATAATGTAATCACTTACAGCTCTCGTGTGTAATTCATTAGAACAATAATGAGTTTCAATGAACAGGCTCCCCACCAGTGATGAACTCTGAATGATTTCTAAGACAAAAATTCATTTGTGAGGGTGGCGGATGTAAGACAGACCATGGTATTTTCAAGCTCTCTGCACATCTATGTATAAATAATAATACATCTCAGGCAAACGTAAAATGTTGTAGCATTTTGTGAGGTCATTGGAAGAGGACTTTCTCTGCATACCAGTACTTTAAAACAAAAGCTGTCTCAACACTCAAGCTGTTTACCGTTGTGCATATATTGTTCACTTGTAGGACTATAGGAATAGCTTTCAGCCTGTTACTGACTGAGCTATGAACAGCGACTATTTTGTGAGTATTTGTGTCGTGTAATTGGCTATCTCTGTTGCATAGCATTGTTTCTGCTCTCTGCTTGTGTGATATAAAAGAACTTTCAGGACGGCTATCAAACACCTCCACTACAGACATTTCAAAGTATTCTTGTTACTGTCCCCCACAAAAACTCAAGCATCTTGAGAAGTGTTTGCAGGAAGTGAGTACAGTTCAAATACCATAGGTGCTATCTCACACGCAGTATTTGAACACGTGCTCATAAATCACTCAACATTGGTACATTCAGAAGTTGAAGCACATGCAGAGCTGTGTACAAGTTAGCAGTTTGCTTGCTTTCCTGGTGATTTTTCTTTTTTGTGGACATTCATGCAATTCAGTTAGACGAAATGTATTAGAATATTTCAGATTTTCTTTGACATCTACATTGCAGGAAACACTCACTCTTCAGTGCATTAAAATGCTATTCTGTCAGCCTTGATGGTGAAAATGGATTTGCCAGAAGTTGCTGGACATCTATCAGAAGAATTTTATTCTTAAAATACCCTGAGTTGAACTGTTCTGCAGGAACATACAAAGGAAAAAGTCTGACATAAAACATATACATGGGCTGGAGACAATTTTTGGTTAGACAGTAAGATTTCCATCAACCTTACAGCTCAGTCAGTAGTCTATCTCCAGATTTTCAGATAACAAATTCTGTGATGGATGCTACAGCTTACCAGGTGGGCTTCCTTGCTTGCAGCTCCCCCCAACCTCCTGTCAGCTGGTGCCTGCCATCTAGGTGAGGAAGCTGCCTGTTATACTTTCTCTGGTCTACCAGTTTCCCCCAGGAGCATTGTTACCTAGTTTCCACATTTTTACAAATGTAAGGAGCTGAGCATCCTGCCAGTTGGGCAAACAGGAGCCAAAAAATCTGAGAAGCATACTTCTTTTCAGATTGTTCCTACCTTGGGAACATTTTGGAATTTCCAAACTGAAGCTGTCTTAGGAGGAAAAAAAAAAAAAAAAGCTTTTGGCTTTTCAGCATTTTTCATGAGTTGGGAGTTCTGTTTTTATGCAATCTCTGTGATTTAATTGTTAATGTCTTGGCAACACAAACCTAGGAAAAGATCAACAACTAAAACTACAAGAAGGGTCAAATTTCTTTGTCTGGTATTCTTTGATTTTGTCCACAAAATACAAATGAACTATTTTGTAAAATAGGTGATGCTGCAGAAGACAATATCTCTAATGCATTTTTAAAGTTTCTCTGAAAAACCTGAAAGCTAGGGATGTATAAATTTTTAGACATTTCTATGGAAAATCAGAGTTTTGTATTCTGCCTTGACTTGATTCCATTAAAATATACCAAATATTTATGATACAATGACAGTCTCACGATGCAAAAATTTGTCTTTCTAAGGGATTAGAAAGTCCGATAAAACCCTGATAGCAGACACTGGTCAAAGAACATTTTCAGATAGTCTGTGTTTCAGGATGGCAAAAAAAAAAACTTACCATATTTGGAGGCAAAATAAATTATGGATAAAAGCTTTAATATTGAACCCTGTATTTAGAGGGTCTGTATCAGTTCACTATGCTACAATCTGCCCGCAAAATATTTAGCTCATGTCCTGAATCAAAATCAAAGAGGGCATATTTTCTGATTACAGTTTCAATTTAGGTATTATTTCATTATGTCCTATTAAAGATTTATAGATTTTGGTACAAGACAGTGAGCATCTAAGAAATGAGGGTCTTGCTGATGATCATGTAGAAAAAGGGAACTATGTCACAGACCATGAGATGAAAGAAAGGAAACATTTGAGGCAACCTTTTAAACACCTCTCTGTCCTACAAAGAACTTCTGTATTAGTTTGTGGCATGCATGCTGGAAGTTTCATGCTGCTACTTCCAAAAGGTAAGTTTCTAAAACAAGTAGTGTTGGCACTGCAGCCAAATTGGGACATTCCTAATTACATATTCTGACAGATAAAGATGAATTGATCACTGAACTAGATGGTTGCCTAGGTGCAAGCAATCATGATCTAATTTTATTTGTTTTGTGCAAACAGTGTTACAGTCTTGGTGCTTTAAAAAGGCCAATTTCCCAAAGCGGAAAACAATCATGAGCAAAATTGAGTGGGAGGAAAAATTTAAACACAAGAATGTGCATGATAATTAAGAATTGTTTAAGAATGTTTTATTGGATGCCAAAAAACTCAGCTCTGCAATCAAGAAAGGTTTCTATGGCTAAAAAAAATACCACTAAAAAGGGAGGTGAAAACAGTTACACACCCCCTCTGAAAATCAAAAAACCTACAAAACAACAGTATGCAGCAAAAGAAAAAAGGAGAAGCTTATCATGGTGAGCATAAACCAACATTTAGGAAATAAAATCAACTAGTAGTGAAAACCAAGTACATCAGCAAAAAAACCTCTGTGCCCAAGAGGGTTTGAAAACCAGGAGAACCTTTCTAAAACACATGAAGAACAAATCAAATCTTAGTAATAATATATGCCCAATATTAGATAAAGACGACAAAATTTTCTAGCAATATACATAACGATGCAATCAGTAGATATTGTATTTTATCACTGGAAAGACACAGGATTATATTTTGGCATACTGTCAGGAGATTAAACACCAATGGTTTAAATGAAATGCTTCAAAATCTTCAGAACTGAATAAGTTAATGCCATTTCTACTGAAAGAATTTGCCAAGGGGTGTCTTAAAGTAAGATTGTGGACACTGAATTAATCTTTAAAGATAGGCAAAATGTCAGAGTAATGTAAAAACGCAATGTCATCTCAATATTTAAAAAAAAAAAATAGAATACTGAAGCAGGCTAGTTATGATAGGGATCCTGGAAAAAACATGGAAAAGTTGAAGTGGACATTGCTGTTGCCAAAAGTGGAACGATGGGTGCCTTATTATAGCATAACTTTACATAAGAAAATGTTTTCTCAAGCATACATGATGCATATCTTTGTGGCTGAGTGTAGAGGTGGCTAAGGTGACACTGAAAGAAACAACTCTTGAGGTATCAGATGTCTGTATGAAGAAGCCTGATGATACATGTTAATGGCTAGTTATCCTGTACAGAAATGGGGCATATTCTTCTGGGCAGAGCTTTGATCTGCTTGCTACCCAAGGGATTTCATTGAAATCTTGTTCTGGTGTCCCTGCACAGTGCAGATCTGAGGTGTAGATTAAACATCATGGAATGGTGAAGCTGTTTTTTTGCAATATGCTATTCTATAAAACACACAATTTTCAGGACTGAGGATGAAACCAGAGTCAAGTGAAAGAAATCTAATGATTCGGTGATAAGAGTACAATTCAGTTTAATATTTTCTGACTAGATTTTCCTGCAGCAGTATACTTCAAGCATTCACTTTCCTTACACAAGATATGATTTTATCATTACGTGTCTGGACAGTGCATATCCTGCATTCTCCTATGAGTTTCACTGGAAGTGATGTGACATGTGACTGCCAGCAGGGATTCTCCTGCAGCCCCTGTTTCCACCACTCTCATAGTGAAAAGAAAGCCAGAACTTTACTAAGAAAAGTCAAGAAATAAGAAAAGCAACCAAAAAAACTTTTTGCACTTAATTCCCAGATACTGTAAAAGCAAAGAGCTGGGAACTAAAGCTCCATTTTAGGAATTGCTTCTTTAATTTCTGTGTCAAATAGATCTTTTGATAATGTTCAGAGAGCTTTTAAGCTATTTTATTTTCCTTTCAGGTCAATGTAAGGTTTGCCTAGTGGTCAGCTTTCTAAGCTATTGCACTTAGCATTTAAACGTGAACATAAAGCTCATTACACCGCAATTGGCACACATCAGGGTTCCCTGATATTCTACCACCAGTTGAGATTTTAGAGATTTTTGAGCTGTTCAGGAGTTGAAAAGAAATCCAAAGAATTCATTTTATCTAGCTGAAGATAACTGATTTTTCCACAGGAAAGGTAAATGAAACGTATATATTTTGCATAATGAAACAGATGACAAACTGGGCAAACTGATCTACTAATGAGCTTCCTGTAAAGCGAGAATGCAGGAGAATGAGCAAGGAGCAGAAGGAATCACTCTGATCTTAAAATTTAACAACCACTCCTCATCAAACCATCTTCTAGGACATGTGAATCCTTCAACTCCCTCCAATGGTCAGCGCTGTTTAATGTAAGGTTAAAATGTAAACCTCATTACAAGCAACTTCTTCAGGTATGCAATATTATTATTTGGAGGGAAACTTACCCATCAGGTGTTAAAGTACTGTAATTTAGAGATGGCAATTTGCAATGCCAAGAAAGAAATGTAGCCATGAACAGGTGAATCTGATCTGTCTGGCCACCCAAAATACCTCTGTTCCTTCCTTTTTTGAGTGTTTGTTGTCTTTATAACAGTTATTCATCATTGGCTGTACTATAAGCTACCTCCAAAAACTGAGCCAAAAAGTGCTGAAATGAATGGAGGTCTTGCCCATTACTCAAATGGGCTTTGCATCAAGTCTGTATCAGTTTAACTTGTAATCCTGTGCTTTGCTGAATGCTTTTATGGAAAATTCCTTAAATGCTGGTGCTCTTTTCTTTGGGCCGGTAACCTGGAGCACTGTGAGAGAAGTTCAAGACTATGTCATCAGTAGGGTACGTGTATGTTCAGTGTTGCACAGTGAGCCTGTGGATGTGTCTTCGCAAACACCCTTCACTTATGGAGCAGCTGTACCTGCCTTTCGTATTTGCGCTGAGGCCAGCTGGAGCTGCATGCCAGCTTTGATCCATTTGGATTTCATGGTGAGCTGCCACTTCAAGAGGAGTTTGCTGATAAATGTATACAGTTATAAACTTTTTCTCATCTAGGGCCTGGGGTCTCAGTTACACTGGTAGCCCACTGTGCTCTGTGCTGCACAAATACATGGTAGATGACAGATACTGCCACAGAGAACATAAAAGTATTTAAATAGTCATGGTGCTCCCACCCCTATGGTGTCCAAGCATCATCTAGAAAATAAGACTATAGAGCTGATAAATCTAATCCTCAGCTTCCGTTAGAGGAGTGGGGAGACCGATATCTGGAGATTGCTGATATAGAAGTCCAAATACGGAGTGTGCTATTACTGGAAATACAGATAATGGAGAGCTTACTTTTTTGGAAATTATACAAGCAAACTAACTATCAACTAACGAAGTCCATAACAAAGATCAGTACCTTCAAAATACTTCCCAGTACGTTGTCCAAGTCAGCTATTAGTCTGTCCAAAGAGACAGTAAATACAATGCAATAATTAAGAAAGGAAGAAAGAAGTCAGGCAATACTGGTTTTTTCCTTAGAGCTACATGCTGTGTTGACTGCTGTTTTCAACCCAGATGTGGCCATATGAATCCTTCATGAATACAGTCTGGGTTTATTTGGGCTGACACCTGATCTGTATGTTAATGTTTTTGTCTCTTTGGTTTTTCACACTGATAAGGTCTTTCACATCTTTAAGGTCCCTTCCAACCCAAACCATTCTATGATTGTGTATACTTTGCAATATTTATAGCAATACGAAATTATCCAGACTTCTCAATGGCACCCAAGGCTGTGCTCTGCTCTGCATACTTAAACAGTCAAGAAAAAGTGGCTTATTCAGGGTTGTTGAGCAACTGCAAGCTACTTTTTCCCATTTCTCTGCAAGTGATGCTGCTAGAGTGAGCAGGAGGTGAGCCATGACTCTAGTAGGGAACATGGAGTTCCTATAGACCAGGGCAGGAGCCTAAGGAAGCAGGGAAGGGTGGATAATTGTGGAGGCTAGTGATAACAAGGAGCAGGAAGCCCCGTTGTGTTTAATGTAATACCCGTGTGGCAGCGTGCCGGTGTATTTTAATTTAAACTTTTCTCCATTGGAAGAAGAGCTATACAGATTATTCTTTCCATTAAGAAAGAAAAACACAGGTGGAAATGGCAGGATGTCTTTGTGAAACCTCTTGCTTTCTTGGAGATTTTGCATAGGATGAGAAGAAGGGGAAAGTCTTTGGCCATGCATCTTCCCAGAATGAGATTTTGAGAATACTCCCAGGAGGCAAAAAAAGCCTCAAAGCAGCCCAAAAGCTCATGTTCTGTCCTTAGAGCATCTTGAAAGCAAATTAATGCCTTTCAAATTAAAAACAGACTGCATATAGAGGACAAGAGCATCTCTACTTCCTGTACAAACACATACGTATGTACCCTTTAATTTTATCAAGTTAAATATTTAGCTTAAAATTTCAGTGCTGACCTGGGTATACTGCTATGGGGAGTGTCCACAATTTAAATCTGGATATGTTCCTAAGTCTTTTCAAAATAACACACCTTTCATTTTCTTCTTTTAGCTTAGACATCATGCTTTCTCTGCATGTGCATATAGATTTTGAATTAAAATGGAAACCATTATTATACAAACATGATGTGATATAAATAATTTTTAGTATGTGTTGACACTTTACTCCACAGTATTTTTGAGGGCCAAATCCTAGAAAAATGTGAAGAAAAAACCATATTAGTCCTAGTTAGTATTCTAATAATTCAGTAGTAAATATTTTGTTGTTTTTTACA